>NC_074679.1:17716429-18016429 GCF_029448725.1 Salvelinus fontinalis | reverse complement strand
TCCAGTAATGCCTCCCGAACCTCATAAGTCTAATACCTGATTGTATGAGCACTTTGGAGCCTACTCTCCCATCTTGTGTCACCCCGTGACTTCACAGTTATGTTCACGTGTTTCTTCAAAACACTCCATCTTTGTGTGAAAAGAAGGTGAAGAGCTTTTCCACATGCCCAAAAAACCCAACTGCATCTTTTGGAGATTTGGCAGCATCTGCAATGACAAGGTTTAGAGTATGTGCTCCACATGGGATGAACGTGAGACTGGGATCTTTTTTTTTAGCAGTCTGGCTTGTACTCTTTGGTGCTTGCCCTTCATGTTGGCCACATTATCATAAGCTTGCCCTCTGCAATCTTCAAATGGAATCTTCAGCTTGTTCAGCTTATCTTAGATGACAGTTAACAGATTGAAGCCTGTTGTAACCTCAACATGCACAAAGCTGAGGAAGTGATCCTTGATCTCTAGCTTTCCCTTTAAAGCCACGCTTCTCAGAATCATGGTCATTTGCTCCTGGTGACTAATGTCAGATGTACAGTCCAAGATAATGGAGAAGTACTTTGAGTCTCTTACTTGAGTCACTATTGCTTCCAGAATCTTGTCTCTCACAATCTGTATCAGCTCATTCTGGGTGCTCCTCCCAAGGTAATGAGCATGTCTCTCCATCATTCATTTTGCTGAGTTGATTTTCCATAACGGGGTCAAATTTTGACAGTAATTCAACCTTTTTTAGGAAGTTTCCATTATCTGGTTGGAAGAGTTTGTCTGATGAACCCCTGAATGCTAGGTTTCTTTCAGCCAGAGACTGAGTGATACTTATTAAACGTGTAAGGACATCCCGCCATCTCTTTCTTTCAGCCTCCAAAATTGTCATTTGTATCTGGTCAAGAGTCTGTCCCCAACGTAGGTGTGGATCAAGTTCTCTCCACTTAATCACATTGTTTGTGTGTTCAGGACTACCCTCATGATGTTTCAGAATGGTGTTGATATTTGACCAGTCATTCACGCCTTCCTTTATTATTTTGTACTTTTTTGTAGTAAAGAGCTTACAGCAAAAACAATACACAGCATTGTTTTGATTGAGAATGAAAGCCAGCTCCTGGTAATCTTTTCCCCATTTGACAGCTGTCTCTGTAATAAACCTGACAGGAAACCTCTTCTAGACTTGTCTTTAGGGTAAGAAAAATCCAGTCCTGGTTGAATGGATCTCTGAGCACTAACTCAGTCCTCATAAAATCTGTTAAGACTGGGGGCCAATCTGGATCATTTGGTGGAGTAGCAACTGTTCTATTAGGGTCTGAGCTGCTGGTGTCTGATGCTGGCTGTACACCTCTGGTTATGCTAGTACTGGCTGAGGCTGCCTGTACTTCACCTGGATCTGTATTAGTACTGGCTGAGGCTGGATATAGATCAACTGAGTCTGTGCTTGTACTGGCTGATGATCCAGCATCTCCTCTACTGACAAACTTAAGCATAGTAATAGTATTGTTATCAGCTGCATCAGCCCCATTCAAACTGGCTCCCACAGATTTCCTTCTATACACGTTCAAATATAAAATAGTATTTATACTATGGCTTGGCTGAATACTTGATGGTTATTATTTACTGAGAGATGTACATCCATATTGCCCAGTATGCCCAGCTAATCAACATTTTAAATGCAATATATAAATCACTAGTCAACGTCAATCCATTGCTTTCCATCTTGCATTAGTCCAGAATAACTAAACCTTGACTGAGAGACTAGATAATCATTGTCTTGTTTTAAAATGATGTGCGCCTATGAGGAGTGTCATCACACCCATATATTGTCTGGACTGGTCCCCAAAGAGGTTGCTGCTGGAAAGCGCGAGTTTCAATTCGTGCACGCGCATATGAATGCATGTTCACGCGCGACGCGGTTATCTTTTCCGAGCTGCAGTTTATAAACACCGGATATGGAGATGAGTAGAACCAGGAGTGGCTTAGACCGGGCAGACTGCCCAAATACCCTACCCTTAACCAGTGGCGACCGGTCATTCAGGACCTGTTTTGAGCACCACCTGTTTAGCTAAAACACTATTTATTTCTAGCTCTAGTTGAGTAAAATAAGTAATATTGTTCTGGTCAGAAGATAATCCAGAAAATGACGGTAAACATTTTCTATTCTATAGTTAAATAAAGGTTAAATAAAAATAAATACAATTCTCAGCTAGGCCCATCTTTTCAAAGAAAACACAATTTCAAAACAAATACATTTTTATTTGTCACATGCGCCGAATAAAACAGGTGTGGACCTTACCGTGAAATGCTTACTTACAAGCCCGTAACCAACAATGCAGTTTTAAGAAAACATTTACAAAATAAACTAAAGTAAAAAATAAATAAAAATAAGACATTAAAATACAGAGTCAATGTGCAGGGGTACAGGTTAGTCGAGGTAATTTGTACATGTAGGTAGGGGTAAAGTGACTATGCATAGACAATAAACAGCGGGTAGCAGCAGTGTAAAAACAAAGGGGGGTGGGGGTGTCAATGCAAGCAGTCCGGGTGGCCATTTGATTAATTGTTCAGCAGTCTTTTGGCTTGGGGGCAGAAGCTGTTAAGGAGTCTTTGGACCTAGACTTGGCGCTCCGGGTACCGCTTGCTGTGTGAACAGTCTATGACTTGGGTGACTGGAGTCTTTGACAATTTTTGGGCCCTTCCTCTGACACCGCCTAGTATATACTGTAGGTCCTGGATGGCGGAAGCTTGGCCCCAGTGATGTACATGGCCATACGCATTACCCTCTGTAGCGCCTTACGGTCGGATGCCGAGCAGTTGCCATACCAGGCGGTGATGCAACCATGCGCTCGATGGTGCAGCTGTAAATCTTGTTGAGGATCTGGGGATCTAATCATATCTCTAGTTGAGCTAAATATGTAGTCGTGTTGCGATCATAAGAAAACTCTAGTCATTCAGGTAAAGAACCTCAGTCAGGCAGACAAATCTGAATGTTCAACAATTCGTTTCCCAGGCTGATAAGGCTTCTACTTAGAAATACTATAAGAGTAAATTAATAGATGACATTCACTGCTATAAACCTGTCTCCAGTATAATCGCATCATTTACACAGACCCACCGCGGACATTCGTGTGAATAGGGGTTCCATGGTCTGTTTTGTCAACGAGCTCAATGTATTTCTAGGACTTGTGGTAGCCAGATGATCCCAATAATTTCGGTAGCCTAGTAAACGATTCCCCCTCTGGGGTGATCTATTGCGAACTGTCTGGGACTCGTTTCCCTGTTTACTACTCAACGATATTTTACTTGTTAAGTCAACGACGAAACAACTGCAATACACTGGTCTCAAATATATTAGCATAACTAGGCAACACAGAACCATGGCGGACCCACTGTAAAATGAGAAGCTTTTTATCTTATGAAAACGTGTCCCAGTCCAACATGCTCGCTCAAATATGCGCTCATATCGTCGTATTTCACCAGATTGAGTTCTGTCATCACCACCAGCTCATCCAGGCCATATCACATCACCCATATTAGATTATTTCTTATGTCTTTCTGTCATGACTGTAATATTAGTTAATATGGCTAAATAGGTCTACCTGGATGTGAGCTGATAACTTATAAAATAATGCTCTCCAACAAACCATGTGATGAGTGATTATCACCTCTGAAGAAAAAGAGATGTTCACATTTACATTGTCACATCATTATTTCATAAATTAACAAAACAATTAACAACAGACACTTATCTTCAGTAGGCTCTTTATGCTCTTTATATCCCGGCAGCAGTTGAAGAAATGACAGCAGCAAGGACATCATCACTGTTTACATCTCTGAACCTCTTCCTGACTAACCTGTTTGACTGGCTACTTACTGTATGTTATCTTTGCATTTCAGACATCACAGATATAAATACATATTTGGACGCTCATGAAGATCTTCTTCTTTAAGGTTTTATGGCAGCCTATAAGTGTATTGCCACCACCTACTGGATGGGGTAGTGAAATTAAATCATACAAAATAAATAAAAATGCTTTGTTTGTAAATTACGTCTGAGTGCTGGGGCCTGTTGCACAAAACTAGGATAAGGGATTAAGCCAGGATATCTTGGTGATCCTGGCTCAATTGATCCGTAATCCGGTTGCACTAAAGATGGATAGGGAGCAGGAGGATATGTTATGGTATAAATTACCATGGAGATTTATTCTGTGGAGCTAGCCTGCTCCAGACCAGGCTAAATTCCAGGATCTATTTAATCTCATCCCTAATGTCAGTCAGCAGTCACCACAAATGGAAACCAATAGTTATTTCAACGCTCACTATACATTGTTATCACATATAACTAGACCCACTGTCATTATTTAAACGTTTGTGATCATTAATTTCAATGATTTTGGATAAATTATTTTTAGATGATGTTGCTATCATTAGATAATTTACAGTTTCCCATAGACTATAAGGCTATATATAAAATGATAGAATATTAGGGCCACAGAGGGGAAAAAAACACAAGTAATAATATTGTAACCAGTTGTTTTAAAGGAGGACATTTGTTAAAATGACAGATGTGGGGCATTTCGTGACATTGTACTTCAGTATGGTTTCATAAACAAAGACATGCTGATGTGCCAGAATATTAAGTATCACATTGTCATAAGTATCAAAACAATTTGTAGCTTTTCTGCAGAAAGAACCAGCCTCATAAATTTATGACTTTATCCTTTTTCTTCAGTGTGGCCCTAGTACTCTGTCATATAAACAAATACACATTCCATATGAATATAAAAACACAATGTGTAACATTATGTTCCTTTATTGAATAAGGACAAAACAAAGCAGGTAAACCATCAGCTCCTTTCGAAACTGAAGTCACAGTGACTCTACAAGATGGAAAGCACAGAATCCAAGCATATTATACATACACATTCAAAGGTCTGTATATAACACACCCTGCATGTCTGCACACTAAAATAAATGCAGGACAAATCCATACACATCAACTGAACAGACAAATGAATGGATGCAGTAGCCTCCCTGCAGCCTTGTATTACACACAGTATACCGCACAAACATCATAAGAGGCCAAATTCGTAAAAAAACGAACCCAAAAAAAAACAAATTCCTCTGCCACCGCAGGACATATTTAACCAAAATTGAAAGCACACATACTAACTAAAATAATTCAACACATATTGGTCCCTCAGCAGCCGACCACTGTCGTCATCAGGGAAGATTGCCGGATTGTCCCAGTCCATGGCTGGTGGCACTCTGGGGGCCCTCTCCTTCCTCAGGCAGGCCACATTGTGGAGGACAGCACAAGCCACAGTAATATCACATGCCCTAACAGGGCTGACCCTTAATTTGTGAAGGCAGTGAAAGCGTGCCTTCAGGAGGCCAAAGGTCATTTCAACTCTGGCCCTGGTCCTGGCATGGGCATGGTTGTAGGCCTGATGTGCTTCCTGGGGGTCTGTGAAAGGTGTCAGGAGAAAAGGCTGGCAGCCATACCCCCTGTCTCCCAGCAACACACCAGAGAATTCACCTGTCAACACAAAATCTCATCATTACTACCTCATAAACACAGTGATATTCTTGACACAGCCATGATGGTTATAAATAGGGGTTGTGTGGCTTACCTTGTGATAGGCACTGATAGATTTCAGAGGCCCGAAAGATTCTGGAGTCATGGACTGAGCCAGGCCATTTTGCCACAACATTGCTGATCACACAGTCAGCATTGCAGACCATCTGAAATCATAAGATGAGGAATATTACACCAATCAATGCACATCACTGGCAATGCAGAGTGTTCGTCAATGGACAATATCAAAAAGTTATGTTCACCTGAACATTAATGCTGTGAAAGGATTTCCTATTCACAAAATCGGCCTCATGGGCACCTGAGGGGGCTTTTAACCTTATGTGTGTGCAGTCCACTGCACCAATGACATTGGGGAAACCTGTCACACAAAGTAATGAGTATCCTACTATGTGTTAACAGTTGTCCTGTAATTTGTAGATCCTCTTACCTGCAATCCTATAGAACTCCTCTTTGATGTCACAGAGTCTTCTGTGGCCAGGGAAGGAGATGAAGACATCTGCTAATGCTTTGATAGCCAGACACACACTCCTTATTGTGCGGCAAATTGTGGCCTTGTTCAGCATCCCCCACTGAGTACAGGAAGGCTCCACTAGCAAAAAAGCGCAAGGCCACACAAACCATTTGCTCCACACTCAGTGCATGGCTCCGTGCAGTGCGGTGCTTAATCCTGGGACCCAGTAGTCTGCATAGATACCTGATGCCATCTGCAGAAAACCTGTATCTTTCATATAGATGGTCATCAGGGAAGGCCAGTGGGTCCAACCGGTCCCTGAAGACCCTTTCTCGCCTGAAGGCTCTCCTCAGCACAAGTGCTTCTTCATCCACCACATCTCGCACGAATGGGCATGCCATTGTCAGAGCAGAAAGGAACACACAATTTTGGGCCTTCATATAGGCTAGTGGCCACACCTGGTGCTGAGGGGGTGGGCAAAAGAGGGCGATGCCTTATAACGATGACTTGGTTGTACTGATTGCTGGGAAAATAAAAAAAACCTTAGAAAGATGCCACCGTCCTGTCTGCTCACAATAAGAGCTCATATGTCATGGCTCACTTGACTTTACGAGAATATACCTAATTTTTATTTTGAGCTGTGTCATCTTCTTGGAGCTGGGGGAGGAAAGAAAAATAATGATTAATACATTTGTGTTACAGTTAGCATACATTGAAGGCATATCTCACCTCCCTCTCAAGTTTTTTTATTTCAAGGTCCAGTTTCCTAATTGTCCTCTTTTTTATTTCGGACTCCAGTGCAAGATTTTCCATCTTTTTCTTCTTGTACTGAATGTCTATGTCTGCCAGTTCTATTTGGCGCCGGAGGTGGTTGCCATACAACTTTCTGATAGCTTGTGAGCTCTGTGAACACAATACAATTAGCGCAGCTGGAATTTGGCAGGATGTGGTGTCCTTTTATTAATACGCACTATGTTGCCAGGCTGGTTTTCCCACTGTATAGCATCTGGGTCCTGTAAAATAAATTAGATTTTTTGATTTTGATGAGGACTCCTCACCATTGTAGAGTAAATAGTACTTTCACAGTCTTAACATGATACCTCATGCCTTCTGGAATCCAGAGAGATGGTCTCCTCCTCATCATCGTCTCCATGTGCTGTTGCTGCTGCACTGGGGCCTTCACCCTATCACATTTAATCGGATTCATATTGAAGCTAGTAGACAAGACATGCCAGGCCTACAGTATGCCTTTGATGGAGTACTCACTGGATCAGCATCGTCTGGTGCTTGTGCTGGTGGCTCTAACAGGAACACAGTGCTGCCAGACACTGCAAGGCAATAGGTAAACCAAAGTCAGACAGTCCAAATTGATTCAATATGAATGTGGTTGTATCCCATGTAGAGATGGAAGGACATACCTTGAATGAAGCGGGTGGCATCTTGGGAGGAACCTATGCTCGTCTCTTTCCCCCCAGGGATCCCCTCTAAGACGGGCCTGCCTTTATTTAGCTCCAAGGCCATGTCCTCTGCTGGGGTAAGGTCAGCCTTTGGTGACCCACCACCCGTGCCTTGTCTGTGGGTATTCTTTTTCACTGCTAAAACAGTACAGACAATGTGTGAGCAGGCACCTTCTGGGTACAATATATGCTTGTGCTTTGTTAAATATTAGTCAGGGACCATACCATTCTGCAGAATGTTCTTGTATTTGATTTTGACCTGCTGCCATGTCCGCTTTGGCCCGTTCATGTTTAATCTACACACACACACACACACTTAATGGAGTCACACTGCAAAAAATTACTTGGTATTTTTGTCTTGTTTTCAGTAAAAATATCAAAAAATGTATCATAGCTTTATACAGTATGATGGAGTTACTTTACACAATTTCACTCATATCTGCAGTGCATTTCAATTAAAAATTTAACCGTTTCATAATTACAGTACAACTGCATTTTTGGAGATGTGAATTAAATATTTGAATTGTAATTGTGATGTTTCAGCGGAGCGGTGACTGTGTAATTGTGCACTACTTACGCATTCAGGCGGTCTGCAATACTTTGCCACGCTTTTTCTCTTTGCTTTATTATCATTTTCTTCTTAATTATATATTTTACCTCCTCGTATGCCTCCATGAGGATTTGTGCTTCCGACGGGGAAAAGTACGCGGCTCTAGTTGCCATGGTAAATCAGTTAATCTGTGATCTGTGGCGGGGTCTATTTGAGTGAGCCGTGAGCGCGCACCTATCCAGGATTGGTTTCACCTGGTTTAATGAATCCGTGTCTGCTCATCCTGGCTTGGTCTTTGTGCAACCAATTAAGCCTGGACGCACATGTTTTGGCTTCATTGAGCTCAGCTGAGTCATTTATCCCGGATGTCTTAATTCTACTTTTGTGCAACAGGCCCCTGGAGTCTGCCCCTGGCTATCCGTAATAAAAATAATAAAAAACTGTGCCATTTGGTTTGCTGAATATAAGGAATGTGAAATGATTTATACTTTTACTTTTAATCCTTAAGTATATTTGACCTATTACATTTATTATTGATACTTAAATATATTTTAAACCAAGTACTTCTAGACTTTTACTAAAGTTATATTTTACTGGGTGACTTTCACTTTTACTTGAGTCATTTTCTGATAAGGTATCTTTACTTTTACTTATGCATGACAATTTGGTACTTTTTCCACCACCATCACACTGCAGGGGTTTGGGCACAAAGGCTCTCTCACAGGATGTCTCATAAACCCAAATACACGTGAGAAGGGAGCCTCTTCATCAAAGAACAACAGAATGGATGGAGTGTGTTTCCTCACTCCATCCACCATGAGGGACAGTTGGTGTGCACCAACCACTTGATACAATTCTTCACATATATCCTTTGCATTTACTTCTAGCGCCACCCAAGAGATATCACCCTTGATAGGTGGCCTGCTTTGAAGACCCACACACGACACATTCCAATCCGATATCTTCTTGACGTACATAGAGATGGAATATACAGTGCCTTTGGAAAGTATTCAGACCCCTAGACTTTTCCCACATTTTGTTACATTACAGCCTTATTCTAAAATGTATAAAATAAAATTGACAAAACTCAACAATCTACATACAATACCCCATCATGACAAAGCAAAAACAGGTTTTTAGACATTTTTGCAAATTTATCAAAAATAAAAAACTGAAATACCTTATTTTCATTGCTATGAGATTCGAAATTGAGCTCAGGTGCATCCTGTTTACATGGATCATCCTTGAGATGTTTCTACAACATGATTGGAGTCCACATGAGGTAGATTCAATTGATTGGACATGATATGGAAAGGCACACAAGTGTCTATATAAGGTCCCACAGATCAAATCAAACTTTATTTGCCACATGCGCCAAATACAACAAGTGTAGACTTTACCGTGAAATGCTTACTTACAAGCCCTTAACCAACAGTGCAGTTCAAGAAGAAGAAAATATTTACCAAGTAGGCTAAAATAAAAAGTAATAATAAAAAGTAACACAATAAGAATAACAATAACAAGGATATGTACAGGGGGCACCGGTACCAAGTCAGTGTGCAGGGGTACAGGCAAATGTATTTTGTGACTCCCAGATGTCATTATACTCCCGTACAGACAGAGGGCGATATTACGTTGCACCAGTAACTCACTGCACACACTAGCAAAGAGAGAGGATGAGAAGCTTCTGTTCATGCTACGATGATGTCAGAAGTGAAACCTGTCTTTGAGGTACGTTTCCACTCAGCAAACTTTAAAGATAAAATCAGTTGGAATTTATTTAAAAAAATGTACATTAAAATGATCGTTTTATGTGCCTCATCACAATAAAACACTGCGTAGTGTATGAACGCTCGTGCATGATTACTAACTAATTGTGTTTGTTGTGGAATGCAGCTAGCCACGCGGCTGTTGGCTTCTTGTATGATATGTTAAGTGTGCAATTGGTTTTGTATTGCAGAAGTGCATAATTGTATGGACTTATGTCATAATGATTTCATTTTTTAACAAAAAAACTCATTGGTCTTTTTATAATTCTAAATGGAGATGTCCTATCATCCGTGAGGGTTTGATCGTGCTACTCTGTTGCACTTTTGATGTTTTCCTTTGTCTTGTTTGTTGTTATGATGCTTTTAACTAATGTTTTCTGCAACAGGAGAACACTGCACTAGGATTCCTGTATAGGCTGATGAATGGAGCGTTTCAGGACTCCAAAGATTCCGTTCTCTCCAAGGCTAATGTAAGCAGTGCTATTCACATTAGCGTTGCGTCGGCAACACGAAAAAAAGTAATTCCGGGTTACGGAATTTCAGAAATTTGTCCAAATATAAGTCCCCCACGTAATAGTAGAACATTATAATTAACCTGTATTTATTTATGATACATGTAAAGTAATTGTCTAAACATTAACCATTATTAATATTTGTTCATATTTAAGTGACATTTGCATTAAATTTGGGGTTTAGAACATCTTCCATGATCAAATAAATGCCCCCAATGCTAATCATTGTATATGGAATACATATTGGCTTATGCCTGCCCATACCATAACCTCACTGCCACCATGGGGCACTCTGTTCACAACGTTGACATCAGCAAACCGCTAGCCCACACAACTCTATACACTCTGCCTGCCATCTGCCCGGTACAGTTGAAACCGGGATTCATCTGTGAAGAGCATACTTCTCCAGCGTGCCAGTGGCCATCGAAGGTGAGCATTTGCCCACTGAAGCCGGTTACGACGCCAAACTGCAGTCAGGTCAAGAACCTGGTGAGGACGACGAGTATGCAGATGCGCTTCCTTGAGACGTTTTCTGACAGTTTGTTCAGAAATTGAATGGTTGTCCAAACCCACAGTTTCATCAGCTGTCCGGGTGGCTGGCCTCTGACTATCCCGCAGGTGAAGAAGACGGATGTGGAGGTCCTGGACTGGCTTGGATATACGTGGTCTGAGGTTTTGCGGCCAGTTGGACTTAGTGCCAAATTCTCTAAAATGACGTTGGAGGTGGCTTATGGTAGATAAATTAACATAAAATTCTCTGGTAACAGCTCTGGTGGACATTCCTGTAGTCTGCATGTCAATTGCACACTCCTTTAAAACATCTATGGCATTGTTGTGTGACAAAACTGCACATTTTAGAGGGGCACCTGTGTAATGATCATGCTGGTTAATCAGCTTCTTGATTTGCCACACCTGTCAGGTGGATGGATTATCTTGGCAAAGGAGAAATGCTCACTAACAGGGATGTAAACACATTTGTTTACAATTTGAGAGAACTAAGCTTTTTGTGTTTATGGAACATGTCACAGATGTTTTATTTCAGCTCATGAAACATGGGACCAACATTTGACATGTTAAGTTAATAATTTTGTTCAGTGTATATATGGTCATTTCACGGGGCTCTGAATAATACGGAGTGTTGCTGGCCATATTGGCTAATAGAGCATAATCTATTCTGGGTGCTGCAGTAAAAGTAATGTAGGGAATACTCAGTAGGGTCTGTAGAATGTATATATGGTGTCATTTCATAGGGCTGTGAATAGTACAGTGTTGCCGGCCTTTCACTGTTGTCAAACGGCTTAAAATGAGGTGTCTGGACACTATGGTACAAATATAGCACTGTACAGGAAAAAATATTTGTGCCGAAATAGAAGTGGGGTGGGTAGTACTTAGTCGGGTCTGTAGAATCTATATACAGTGAATTCGGAAAGTATTCAGACCCCATGACATTTTCACATTTTGTTACGTTAGTCTTTTTCTCAAATTTATTAAATAAAAAATGTTCCTCATCAATCTAAACACAATACCCCATAATGACAAAGCAAAAACAGTTTAATTAAACATTTTTGCAAATTGATAAAAAATACAAAACAGAAATACCTTATTTACCTAACTATTCAGACCCTTTGCTTTGAGACTCAAAATTGATCTCAGGTGCATCCTGTTTCCATTGATCATCCTTGAGATGTTTCTTCAACTTGTTTTGGAGTCCACCTGGGGTAAATTCAATTGATTGGACATGATTTGGAAAGGCACACACCTGTCTGTATAATGTCCCACAGTTGACAGCGCATGCCAGAGCAAAACCAAGCCATGAGGTAGAAGGAATTGTCCGTAGAGCTCCGAGACAGGATTGTGTCGAGGCACAGATCAGGGGAAGGTTACCAAAACATTTCTGCAGCATTGAAGGTCCCAAAGAACACAATGGCCTCCGTCATTCTTAAATTGAAAAGGTTTGGAACCAATAAGGGCTTTGGTCAGGGAGGTGACCAACAACCCGATGATCACTGACAGAGCTCCAGAGTTCCTCTGTGGAGATGGGAGAACCTTCCAGGACAACAGTCTCTGTAGCACTCTACCAATCAGGCATTTATGGTAGAATGGCCAGACGGAAACCACTCCTCAGTAAAAGGCACATGACAGCCCTCTTGGAGTTGCCAAAAGGCACCTAAAGGACTCTCAGACCATGACAAACAAGATTCTTTGGTCTGATGAAACCAATATTGAACTCTTTGGCCTGATTTCCAAGTGTCACGTCTGGAGGAAACATGGCACCATCCCTACAGTGAAGCATGATGGTGGCAGCACCATGCGGTGGGGTTGTTTTTCAGAGGCAGGGACTGGGAGACTAGTCAGGGTCGAGGGAAAGATGAACTGAGCAAAGTACAGAGATTCTTGATGATAACCTGCTCCAGAGCGCTCAGGGCCTCAGACTGGGGTGAATGTTCAACTTCCAACAGGACAACGACCGTAAGCTCACAGCCAAGCCAACGCAGGAGTGGCTTTGGGACAAGTCTGACTGTTCTTGAGTGTCCCAGCCAGAGCCTGAACTTGAAACCTATCGAACATCTCTGCAGAGACCTGAAAATAGCTGTGCAGCTCCCCATCCAACCTGACAGAGCTTGAGAGGATCTGCAGAGAAGAATGGGAGAAACTCCCCAAATACAGATGTGCCAAGCTTGTAGCGTCATACCCAGGAAGACTCGAAGCTGTAATCGCTGCAAAAGGTTCTTCAACAAAGTACTGAGTAAAGGGTGTATTCTTTTTTTTGCAAAAGATGAAGATGATCACATAGAACAAAATGTTAAGTTATGAAGATGATCTCATACATCACTTGTTTTACATTTTGAAGCATTTATGTAATCAAAAAAAGCACAGGCTTCATAATTGATAAAGATCATGTTTAACTGACTGATATTATCTCATAGAACTAAAAGGATAAGAGATTTTAATCCTCTGTTAACCTCAGATTGTTTTTGCTGTTTATCCCAAAACCCTCCCCATAGGCTTTGTCCAACGAACCATGGCGGAGTTGATGCCTACAAAAAGACACTATTGCTATCTATTGAGGGCTTCCACCGTTTTAATGTAGTCAACTGGGTGGGACTTCCAACTTCATTGGCTGATCCCTCCTGGTGACCCTGTTGGAGTCATGTCTAACCTACCCTGTTGGTCGTCAACAACCAGGTGTTCCGGTTTTCAGGGAAATGGAAGAGACCCTGTGACGCGACTTCTGTTTTTGGGCTTTAACAAGGCGACAATATTAACTCCTCCACATTTACTGGATTGGTTGAACAGTGCAGAAGAGAACCTCGCCCGACAGTTATTTTATTCTCCTCAAGACCAGAATGTGGGGGATCTAGTTTCAGGCGTTTCTTTTACGCCTGCTAAGTTAGGTTGTCTAACCAGGTCATCAGAAGGGATCAGCCAATTGTGAAGAAAATGTAGTACTTTAAAATGGAGATTGCCTTTGTGACGGCATGGGCAGAGCCACTGATGCCATAATGGCACGGACACAATGAGGCGTCTTTCCATCTGCATGGTTAGCCCTGACATCTCATCTGAATGAATATTATCCTCTTTGAATGATACTTTCACAATAAGTTTATGTACAGTATGAAATATACCTGCTGTGCTTTTGGTGTCTCCATTCTCTACAGGAGTATACAGCCCAAATTATTCTGGAGAGCGCAGTAGATGGCTTACAGTAAATGTTTTTTCCCGCCCTTTACTCCAGGATTGTAAGGACAACTTCAGCATAACTCCGCCCCATCACGCAAAAGACAAACCGCCCCTGCCGACTCTTAGAAAGGTTTCAGTGATACTGGAGGACTGCAGGAAATTACTGGGAGACCGTTTCAGACAATGTGAAAGAGAGGAGAATGGATTTGAAGCTTCAATTCCTCTTGGTAAGTGTATTTGTTATGAAGTAGTGTAAAAAGCAGCCTATTCAATGTGCCAAACTGGGTCAAAATATATATATTTTTGGGGAATTCTGATTAAGTTGTTCTTTATAATAACAATTCTGAGATAAAAGTGCTTGGAAAGTATTTATGTGCCTTAATTTTAGAAGATATATAAGAGTTAACAAATGTAATTTAATTGTTCCAATGTTTTGAATTGAAGCCATCGGATCCTTACCGTTTTTTATACGGCGTGACTACTTTTGCAGATTTTTCTGGAACCCGAATGTTCCGTGGTTAAGATACTGAGATTTCTGTGCATGTGCAGGATTGTAGTTTTTAACACAGCTGCTGTCTACTCCGCTACCTATGCAGCTGTTGCTTGGGGGCTGCTCGTGTTTCGCTGCTGCTTCCTCCCTGATCGACGATGAATGTTGTACACAAAAGACATGTCGATGTGTTCCAACTATGCACGTTTAATCGCCTCAGGCTATTAAGCATAAGTTGATTGTTATTTTTTTCAAGAGGAGTTGCATGCTGACTACACCGGCCATGCGCGTGCACATGTTGATTTTGTCTGTCCCCATCAGACGCGATCATGACTAGGGGTCGACTGATTATGATTTTTCAACGCCGATACCGATTGTTGGAGGACCAAAAAAAGCCGATACCGATTAATTGGCAGATTTATTTATTTATATATATATATATATATATATATATATAAATAATAATAATAATAATAATGACAATTACAACAATAGTCAATGAACACTTATTTTAACTTAATATAATACATCAATAAAATCAATTTAGTCTCAAATAAATAATGAAACATGTTCAATTTGGTTTAAATAATGCAAAAACAACGTTTTGGAGAAGAAAGTAAAAGTGTAATATGTGCCATGTAAAAAAGCTAACGTTTAAGTTCCTTGCTCAGAACATGAGAACATATGAAAGCTGGTGGTTCCTTTTAACATGAGTCTTCAATATTCCCAGGTAAGATGTTTTAGGTTGTAGTTATTATAGGACTATTTCTCTCTATACCATTTGTATTTCATATACCTTTTACTATTGGATGTTCTAATAGGTACTTTAGTATTGCCAGCCTAATCTCGGGAGTTGATAGGCTTAAAGTCATAAACAGCGCAATGCTTGAAGCATTGCGAAGAGCTGCTGACACACGCAGTAAAGTGCTGTTTGAATGAATACTTACGAGCCTGCTGCTGCCTACCACCGCTCAGTCAGACTGCTCTATCAAATCATAGACTTAATTGTAATATAATAACACACAGAAATACGAGCCTTAGGTCATTAATATTGTCAAATCCAGAAACTATCATTGTAAAAAACAAAACGTTTATTCTTTCAGTGAAATACGGAACCGTTCCGTATTTTATTTAACGGGTGGCATCCATAAGTCTAAATATTGCTGTTACATTGCACAACCTTCAATGTTATGTCATAATTACGTAAAATTCTGGCAAATTAGTTCGCAACAAGCCAGGCGGCCCAAACTGTTGCATATACCCTGACTGCGTGCAATGAACGCAAGAGAAGTGACACAATTTCCCTAGTTTAATATTGCCTGCTAACCTGAATTTCTTTTAACTAAACATGCAGGTTTAAAAAAATATACTTCTGTGTATTGATTTTAAGAAAGGCATTGATGTTTATGGTTAGGTACATTCGTGCAACGATTGTGCTTTTTTCGCAAATGCGCTTTTGTTAAATCATCCCCCGTTCGGCGAAGTTGGCTGTCTTTGTTAGGAAGAAATGGTCTTCACCAAGTTTGCAACGAGTCAGGCGGCTCAAACTGCTGCATATACCCTGACTGTTGCACAGAACGCAAGAGAAGTGACACAATTTCCCTAGTTTAATATTGCCTGCTAACCTGAATTTCTTTTAACTAAACATGCAGGTTTAAAAAAATATACTTCTGTGTATTGATTTTAAGAAAGGCATTGATGTTTATGGTTAGGTACATTCGTGCAACGATTGTGCTTTTTTCGCAAATGCGCTTTTGTTAAATCATCCCCCGTTCGGCGAAGTTGGCTGTCTTTGTTAGGAAGAAATGGTCTTCACCAAGTTTGCAACGAGTCAGGCGGCTCAAACTGCTGCATATACCCTGACTGTTGCACAGAACGCAAGAGAAGTGAAACAATTTTCCTAGTTAAAAGAAATTCATGTTAGTAGGCAATATTAACTAAATATGCAGGTTTAAAAATATATACTTGTGTATTGATTTTAAGAAAGGCGTTGATGTTTATGGTTAGGTACATTGGTGCAACGACAGTGCTTTTTTTCGTGAATGCGCTTGTTAAATCACCCGTTTGGCGAAGTACTCTGTGATTCAATTATATATATATTTTTAATTTAAAATTTTTACCCCCTTTTCTCCCCAATTTCGTGGTATCCAATTGTTAGTAGTTACTATCTTGTCTCATCGCTACAACTCCCGTACGAGCTTGGGAGAGACGAAGGTCGAAAGCCATGCGTCCTCCGAAACCCAACCAAGCCGTACTGCTTCTTAACACAGCGCGCATCCAACCCGGAAGCCAGCCGCACCAATGTGTCGGAGGAAACACTGTGCACCTGGCGACCTGGTTAGCGTGCACTGCGCCCGGCCCGCCACTGGAGTCACTAGTGCGCGATGAGACAAGGATATCCCTACCGGCCAAACCCTCCCTAACCCGGACGACGCTAGGCCAATTCTGCATCGCCCCACGGATTCAATGGTAAATGATCGATTATATGCCATGCAGGACAAGCTAGATAAACTAGTAAAATCATCAACAATGTGTAGTTAACTAGTGATTATGTTAAGAGTGATTGTTTTTTTTAAAGATACGTTTAATGCTAGCTAGCACCGTGGCTCCTTGCTGCACTCGCATAACAGGTAGTCAGCCTGCCACACTCCTTGTGGAGTGCAATGTAATCGGCCATGATTGGTGTCCAAAAATGCAGATTACCGATTGTTATGAAAACTTGAAATCGGCCCTAATTAATAGGCCATTCCGATTAATCGGTCGACCTCTAATCATGACACGCAGGTGAAAATACCAAAAGCTATTGTGAATCAAATATTTAAATTCAGGGGCAGATCGATACAACAGTGCAGTTCAAGAAGAGTTAAGGAACATTGAGTTGTTATTTTATCTGACAAGTATGTGGTCCACTTATTAGCTGGTTCTTTGTAGAGATCTTACCAGGAGTCACACAAGTGTGTTTCTCTACTCTGATAATTCATCCACAGATAAAATGGCAAACCTAGTTTTTAGTTAGTTAAACTCATGTGGGTTTGTATCTTCCTGATGTCCAGTAAGGAGGGGACTTGTAGTGCATCTCCAATAGAACCACGCTATGGCTATGAAGATGCTCGTTAATGCATGTGAGCAGTGTGTGTAAAATGATTGAATAACATGTATGTGCACATTTATTTAGCAACTGTCGCGCACTCAACATGGCCAGTGTGGTTTGCGTGTTAGGCTAGATGCAGCTATACACAAAATACATGTTCAGCCAGGGCTGTAGCTACATATGAGGAAACTGATGTCCGGACCTCAGTCATTTTTCAGAATAAAAAATCTAATAAATAGTTTTGGGGGAACTGTTGGTCTCAGCTTACTGTTGATAGTTAGAATAGTAGAAAACACAAAGTGCCATTTGGAAACTTGGTTGTGTATCAGCAGTTTTCCTCTTGTTATGTCGCTCACTGACAGTCACTCAGTTAGTCCATGTCAGTTAACATTTTTTAGATTGGTAAATTAGTCTATAGCCAGCTATCTTACCTTGTAGTAATCATGGCCGAATTACTGGCAAGGCACGCAGGGCACTGACATCCAGGGGGGACCCCATTTTAATTTTGTTAGTCATTCTCACTCAGATATCAAATGGCATAAGTCATGGCAAAATGTGTAGAATTTAAGGAAAATAGCTGTAAATCTGCAACAACAAATCTGTAAAGCAAACTTATTTGTTCACCTTGTGTTAAAGTATTTTTCTGGTAACAGAAAGCATTTTAGAGTTTTTAAATGGTATAGAAATGCAGTAAATGAGCTTTAACTTAAAAAATATCTAGATTTGGACCTCACTAAAACACAGACCCTGGCTACGGCCCTGTGATCAATATGTTCGTACAAGCTTTGGTGTCGTAACAGTATTGCAACATAAGCATGTTTGAAGATTATAAAGAACATGTTCTGAGAATAGGCCTATACTGTCTACATCCCCGCCAGTGATAACACATACAGCAAGAAAAACAAGCAAGTCATCAAATATTGAATGACCTTGTATTCAGATGAACTATTTTGGATTTAGAAGATAATTATTTGCCTCTGTGTAGACAAACCAACTGTGTTGTTGAATACTTCACAACTGGATTGAAAAACCTTGTAAGATGTAATCATTTAGCTTTATCCACTTTTATTGAATCGCTGCGGTAAAACTGTCATTCTGATCTTGGAATGTTGTGATCACAGCATGTAAGTGTGTATAATTTGCATATCCAGACTCAACTCCAAGACACCATTGCTAGAATGTTACAATGTTCACCCCCCAGGTAGCTGGGTTTGTATTGTAGTCATCCCTTGACATGTGATACGCTTGATGTTTGAGTTTGACAGCTGTCAAACTCCGATTACGCCCATACATCACGGGCTGTTATCGTTGGACAAATTTGTTTTTCATCGCCCCCTGCCTCATGTCGGCGGAGTATGCCCATTTTAGACCATTCCATTGGACCTGAAGTGAGTTCTCCACCCACCCGGGGCATTGGGCGACGCAAAATGAACTCGTGCATTTTCAGTCTGGTTACCGGTCGGGATATGTACTCAGCTTCCTAGATCGTTCAATAGGCTACAGTGGTTCCTCCTTTAAAAGTTGCGAGCTTACACTGCGTGGCTTAGAGGTATTCAACGTTACGGCTTCATTGCTCCAAGCCACCACAAGGGGGAGTTAGAGCACTCATTATGCATTTGGGTACCAAGGTTTTTATGACCAATCAAATCGAGTGGTTCCAATGATGAATTTAACGCAAGCCACCAGTCCCTGGTGACTTTCCTCAGTAAAGATGGCTGACAAAACATTACGGTGGAAGCAAATGTAAGTAATTATAACGTCATAACGAGTCAAGCAAAAAATGTACAATTGAGAGGAATATGTTAGTTAATGTAGAATGACAAATAAAATATGCACAATCAAAGTTAATTTATGAAAATCGCTATTTAGCAAGTTTTTTTTCAGTCATATACAATACCAGGTGTATCAAACGCCATTCTTTGAATGATGCGGTGTCTGCATGTATGTATTACAATTATATACTTCAAGTGTTTACCGCTCCTGGGACATCATGATTACACATTGTAACTATGCAATAGACTAGAAACATGATTTAAGTAACAGCTGATTTGTAATTCATATATACAGAAAGAAACAGTACACTGCACTTCCTATGCATATCTAACTCCCTTCATCTGCATTAATCTGAGAAGGTTCTCCCAGCCATGTGGACGATTGAAAACACGGCAGCAAAGTTTGTTACCAGAGCGGTTTAGAGCATATTACTATTTGCCCGTGAATAACCAGACCTTCATACAAACTTGCTATGCTGAATTCTAGATGCACAACCAAAGATTCTGCCATATCCTGCCAGCATACCCACAAGCGAGCCACTCAGGCGGAGAATGACGTGTGGAAGAGGGCAAGGAAGGAGATGGGGGGGAGTAACAATCCAGGCTATTTGCTCTGAGACCGGCATAGTAATGTAATGAAACATGCAGGGAGCCGGTTTCAAACCCTCAACATTCTAGCCTGAAGTCCAGCATGCTATCGACTGTGCCCAAATGTATTAATTGGGGTTGGGGCAGATTGTGGCTAAAAACACTTGTATCAATTGGAATCTTTAACATGTGGAAAGGGGTAAAAGTATTATTAGTTTTTCACAAGCGCAGCAGGCTGGGATATTAACTGAACAATAGGCTATTATTCAACCTTTACTAAAGAATTGCCTAATAGCCGAACTAGGTGTGACAACTTGAGCTAGGTTAAGCTAGGCACTTTCCCATGTTTACTACAGTATGTACTGTAGGCTTTGTTTACTTGTCAGACTGCACAGTAGCCTAATAAACAAATGCAGGTGGCTTATCTTCTAAATGCTTCCAAATGTAAAAGCATATGCTGTACAGTACTGTATTTCTTCATCAGCTTCTTTATGATTTCGTTAATAAAATAATGATAAAAATACTCTTTCAAAATGCAGATGTTTTAGTTATGGATCCATAACAAATTACTATGGGAATAAATATCACTGATTTACAGAAATATTGGAACAAAGTTGTCTAATGATGGCAAACAATTCAGAATCCTTGGAAGTTAGAGTCATTAAAACTAGTTTTTCAACCACTCCACAAATTTCTTGTTAACAAACTATAGTTTTGGAAAGTCGGTTAGGACATCTATTTTGTGCATGACGCAAGGTATTTATCCAGCAATTGTTTACAGACAGATTATTTCACTTATAATTCACTGTATCACAATTCCAGTGGGTCAGAAGTTTACATACACTAAGTTGACTGTGCCTTTAAACAACTTGGAAAATTCCAGAAAATTATGTCATGGCTTTAGACGCTTTTGATAGGCTAATTGACATAATTTGAGTCAATTGGAGGTATACCTGTGGATGTATTTCAAGGCCTACCTTCAAACCCAGTACCTCTTTGCTTGACATCATGGGAAAATCAAAAGAAATCAACCCCCACAAGTCTGGTTCATCCTTGGGAGCAATTTCCAAATGCCTGAAGGTACCACGTTCATCTGTACAAACAATAGTAAGCAATGATAAACACCATGGGACCACGCAGCCGTTATACCGCTCAGGAAGGAGATGCGTTCTGTCTCCTAGAGATGAATATACTTTGGTGTGAAAAGTGCAAATCAATCCCAGAACAACAGCAAAGGACCTTGTGAAGATGCTGGAGGGAACAGGCACAAAAGTATCTATATCCACAGTAAAACGAGTCCTATATCGACATAACCTGAAAGGCCACTCAGCAGGGAAGAAGCCACTGCTCAAAAACTGCCACTTAAAAAAGCCAGACTACGGTTTGCAACTGCACATGGGGACAAAGATCGTACTTTTTGAAGAAATGTCCTCTGGTCTGATGAAACAAAAATAGAACTGTTTGGCCATAATGACTATTGTTATTTTCGGAGGAAAAAGGGGGAGGCTTGCAAGCCGAAGAACACCATCCCGACCGTGAAGCACGGGGGTGGCAGCATCATGTTGTGGGGGTGCTTTGCTGCAGGAGGGAATGGTCCACTTCACAAAATAGATGGCATAATTAGGAGGAAAGGTATGTGGATATATTGATGCAACATCTGAAGACATGTCAGGAAGTTAAAGCTTGGTCGCAAATGGGTCTTGCAAATGGGCAATGACCCCAAGCATACTTCCAAAGTTGTGGCAAAATGGCTAAAGAACAACAAAGTCAAGGTATTGGATTGGCCATTACATAGCCCTGACCTCAATCCTATAGAAAATTTGTGGGCAGAACTGAAAAAGCTTTTACGAGCAATGAGGCTTACAAATCTGACACCACCAAAGTCTGGAGGAATGGGCCAAAATTTGCCCAACATATTGTGGGAAGCTTGTGTAAGGCCACCCAAAACATTTGACCCAAGTTAAACAATTTAAAGGCAATGCTACCAAATGCTAATTGAGTGTATGTAAACTTCTGACCCACTGGGAATGTGATGAAAGAAATAAAACCTGAAATTAAATAATTCTCTCTATTATTCTGACATTTCACATTCTTAAAATAAAGTGGTGATTCTGCCAGGAATTGTGAAAAAGTTTAAATGTATTTGGCTAAGGTGTATGTGAACTTCCGACTTCAACTGTACTATGTTATTACAAAAAAAGCTTTTAAGTTCTCTGCTAATTTTATTTATTTATTTTATTTCACCTTTATTTAACCAGGTAGGCTAGTTGAGAACAAGTTCTCATTTGCAACTGCGACCTGGCCAAGATAAAGCATAGCAGTGTGAACAGACAACAACACAGAGTTACACATGGAGTAAACAATAAACAAGTCAATAACATGGTAGAAAAAAGAGAATCTATATACAATGTGTGCAAAAGGCATGAGGTAGGCAATAAATTGAATAATTACAATTTAGCAGATTAACACTGGAGTGATAAATCATCAGATGATCATGTGCAAGAAGAGATACTGGTGTGCAAAAGAGCAGAAAAGTAAATAAATAAAAGCAGTATGGGGGTGAGGTAGGTAAATTGGGTGGGTAGTTTACAGATGGACTATGTACAGCTGCAGCGATCGGTTAGCTGCTCGGATAGCAGATTTTTAAAGTTGTTGAGGGAGATAAAAGTCTCCAACTTCAGAGATTTTTGCAATTCGTTCCAGTCGCAGGCAGCAGAGAACTGGAAGGAAAGGCGTCCAAATGAGGTTTTGGCTTTAGGGATGATCAGTGAGATACACCTGCTGGAGCGCGTGCTACGGGTGGGTGTAGCCATCGTGACCAGTGAACTGAGATAAGGCGGCACTTTACCTAGCATAGCCTTGTAGATGACCTGGAGCCAGTGGGTCTGACGACTAGGGCATACAGGTCGCAGTGGTGGGTCGTATAAGGTGCTTTAGTAACAAAACGGATGGCACTGTGATAAACTGCATCCAGTTTGCTGAGTAGAGTATTGGAAGCTATTTTGTAGATGACATCGCCGAAGTCGAGGATCGGTAGGATAGTCAGTTTTACTAGGGTCAGTTTGGCGGCGTGAGTGAAGGAGGCTTTGTTGCGGAATAGAAAGCCGACTCTAGATTTGATTTTGGATTGGAAATGTTTGATATGAGTCTGGAAGGAGAGTTTGCAGTCTAGCCAGACACCTAGGTACTTATAGATGTCCACATTATTCTAGGTCGGAGCCGTCCAGGGTGGTGATGCTAGTCGGGCGTGCGGGTGCAGGCAGCGAACGGTTGAAAAGCATGCATTTGGTTTTAATGCCTATTTGGAAGACCATCAAATGCTTCTCAGATGCTCTCTGGTGTTCAAACTAGCACTAACTTGCTTTAACAGAAAACATTTCTGACAATTAGATAACGTGCCACAGAATGCTGCAGCAGCATGCAAGGTGTGCTGCAGTATGACAACTTTTAAAGGAGCAACCACTGTACTTTCGTGATCATTGAAAGGCGAAGTAGCAGTTATAGGGCCTGTGTGTGGATAAAACAGTTTTTTTGTGTGAAGTTACATGCATGTATCTAGGCAGCATATCAAACACAGGCAAGATACAGACATCATTGCAAACATTGGCTATAGGATGCAAGTCTGGCTAGTGGCTTCGATATGGCAGCAACTATAAAAATTAGCCTACATCACACAACGTAGATTGTTTTTTCTTCAATGCGATGTGTAGGGACTTGCAACTGCAATATCCGTTACAAGAGACAGAAGGTTCATAATAATACATTGCCTTCAGAAAGTATCCATACCCCTTGACTTATTCAACATTTTCTGTATATTTTTCTGAAGCTATTACACTGTTGCTTTGGTTGTGTACATGGGGTCATTGTCCTGCTGGAATGTAAATCTTCACCCCAGTCTAAGATCGTTTGCCCTCTGAAGCAGGTTATCAAGGATTTGGCTATATTTGGCTCCCTTCATTGTTCCCTTTTTCCTTACCAGTCTCTGCTGCTGAAAAGCATCCCCATAGTATGATGCTGCCACCGCCGTGTTTCACGGTAGGGATAGTGTTAGATGGGTGATGAGCTGTGCCTGGTTTTCTCCAGACATAGCGCTTTGCATTCAGGCCGAAAAAGTAAAATTGTCTCATCAGACCATAGAATCTTTTGCCTTATGATCTGTCTCTCATGTGCCTTTTTGCAAACTCCAGGCGTGCTGTCATGTGCCTTTTTCTCAGGAGTGGCTTCCATCTAGCCACTCTCCCATAAAGCCCAGATTGGTAAAGTGCTGTAGAGACTATTGTCCTTCTGGCAGGTTCTCCCATCTCAGCCAAGGAACACTGGTCATTGGGTTCTTGGTCACCTCCCTGACCAAGGACCTTGTTGCTCAGTTTGGTCGGACGGTCAGCTCTAGGCAGAGTCTGGGTAGTTCCAAATGACGAAGACCACCATGCTCTTGGAAACTTTCAACACTCTAGAAATTGTTTTATACCCTTCCCCAGATATTACTTGTCACAATTATATCTCTGAGATCTACAGACAGTTCCTTGGACTTCATGGTATAGTTTCTGTTCTGACATGCACTGTCAACTGTGGAACTTTATATAGACAGGTGTGTTTCTTTCTAAATTATGTCCAAACAATTTGAGTTGGCCACAGGTGGACTCCAATCTAGTTGTAGTCACATCTCAAGGATGATCAAAGGAAATTGGATGCACCTGAGCTCAGTTTGGAGTGTCATGGCAAAGGAGTGTGACTATTTATATAAATGAGATATTTCTGTATTTAATTTTCAATCAATTTGCAAATATTCTAAAAACATTTGTTCACTTTGTCATGATGGGCTATTGTGTATAGATGGATGAGAAATGTAAATTCTATCCACTTTGAACTCGGGCTGTAACACAAAATGTGGAATAAGTCAAGGGGGATGAATACTTTCTGAAGTTACTGTGTATACATACTTTTTGGTAATGTTTGTTCAAATCCCCATAGGGTTTTTAGTTCAGATTTGAGGCAGAGACATCAGCTACATTGTCATGTTTCAGAAGAGGCTGAATAAAGAGAGCTACGTAGAATAATTGTGTGAGTAAAATAACACATACGTAGAACATGATCCGGCTCCTTAGCTTGAGAAAAGAGGTTTCCAGAGTGGGGGGGTTGGTCGGAGGCAACCACAGCTTATTTTTTAATATATATCACCTCTCCTCAAAAGTTGTAATTATCATTTGGTATGACTGTGGCGGTCATGAAATTGTCAGCCGGTTGTCATGCATAATCCTGCCGGTCTCATGGTAATTAATAAACAAGTTTAGCATCTCCAAGCCTCCATGCATACAAGCTGCACAGAAGCAGCTGATGCGCGCCCCAGGAACATCTACATTTAGAAAGGTCTAATCTATTTCATATACACCTTCACAATGAATCCATCATTTTAGTCAGGTCTAAAGAAAGATAATATCAATATGAACAGAATATGACTTGGCTCTGCTCCATGCAGTAGGCTTGTTCATTTAGCTGACAAGGAATGCATAAGTCCTGTGTCATTATTTTGTATTACACGGAACCCAAACCGGATGCGCGCGTGCGCTATCGTGCATTAATGTATTTTGTCCTCTTGCACCAAACGCGATCACGACACGCAGGTTAAAATATCAAAACAAACTCTGAACCAATGACATTAATTTGGGGACAGGTCGAAATGTATTAAACATGTATGGCAATTTAGCTAGTTAGCTTGCACTTGCTAGCTAATTTGTCCTATTTAGCTAGCTTGCTGTTGCTAGCTAATTTGTCCTGGGATATGAACATTGAGTTATTTTACCTGAAAATGCACAAGGTCCTCTACTCCGACAATTAATCCACACATAAAACGGCCAACCGAATCGTTTCTAGTCATCTCTCCTCCTTCCAGGCTTTTTCATCTTTGAACTTCAATGGCATCTAAACTTTCATAGTATTACCACGACGACCGGAAAAACAGTTCGTCTTTCAATCACCCACGTAGGTATAACCAATGAGGAGATGGCACGTGGGTACCTGCTTCTATAAACCAATGGGGAGATGGGAGAGGCAGGACCTTCAGCACGATCTGCGTCAGAAATAGAAAGGAGTTCTATTTTAGCCCTTGGCATCGCAGACGCTCGTTGGCGAGCGCAATAATGGAATAACATGGATTTCTAAGTTTATTTTGCAACTCTCGCGCACGCGACGTGTCCGGTCTGGTCAGCATTTTATAAGATTTTATAGTAAGAAGAATATAATTGAACTTGGCTGAATAAAATAGAAAGTGCTCGTATGAAGTAGGGCTGGGCGATATGGCCAAAATATTATATCACAGTTTTTGAAATAAAAAGTACGGTATTTTTAGTTTTTGAATAATACAAGTTCTACGTTTGCTTTATGAGTAGTGAGTGATCCTAGGGTGCTTTATGAGTAGTGAGTGATCCTAGGGTGCTTTATGAGTAGTGAGTGATCCTAGGGTGCTTTATGAGTAGTGAGTGATCCTAGGGTGCTTTATGAGTAGTGAGTGATCCCAGGGTGATTTATGAGTAGTGAGTGATCCCAGGGTGCTTTATGAGTAGTGAGTGATCCTGGGGTGGCAACACATACATTCTAAGTGATTTCAATGAGGCTTTCTCCATTCTGATTGTTTTATACTGTTCAATTCAACTTCAACCAAAACAAATTTGAGCACTTTTATAATTTCTGCATTTCCTGCACTCAATTGCAGTGGTTGAAAAAGTACCCAATTGTCATACTTGAGTAAAAGTAAAGATACATTCATTGAAAATTACTCAAGTAAAAGTCACCCAGTAAAATACTACTTGATATACTTAA
Source organism: Salvelinus fontinalis (assembly GCF_029448725.1). Taxonomy (NCBI): domain Eukaryota; kingdom Metazoa; phylum Chordata; class Actinopteri; order Salmoniformes; family Salmonidae; genus Salvelinus; species Salvelinus fontinalis. The sequence goes on along the minus strand of NC_074679.1, from coordinate 17,989,677 downwards.
GTATCAAAAGTAAATGTAATTAATAAAATGTACTTAAGTATTAAATGTAAAAGTATAAATCATTTTAAATTCCTAACATTAAGAAAACCAGATAGCACCATTTTCTTTATTTATTTACAGATAGTCAGGGGCAGACTCCAACACTCAGACATCATTTACAAACAATGCATTTGTGTTTAGTGAGTCCTACAGATCAGAGGCAGTAGATGACCAGGGATGTTGGGGTGGCAGGTAGCCTAGTGGTTAGAGCGTTGGACTAGTAACCGAAATGTTGCAAGATCGAATCCCCGAGCTGACAAGGTAAAAATCTGTTGTTTTGCCCCTGAACAAGGCAGAGGCAAAACAAAAAAAGAGCTTTAGCTTCATGCAGCCACTAAATTGTATGTTTAATTAATAGGCTTTCATTAAGACATTAACATATTATGGGTCTAACATATCACTGTTCCTAGGCCGTCATTAAAAATATGAATTATGTTCTTAACTGACTTGCCTAGTTAAATAAAAGTGTTAAAAAAAAGTTTATCTTGACAAGTGCATGAATTGGACCATTTTCCTGTCCTTTTAGGTGTCAGGGAAAATGTATGAAGTAAAAAGTACAGTATTTTCTTTAGGAATGTAGTGAAGTAAAAGTTGTCAAAAATACAAATAGTAAAGTACAGATACCAAAAAAACGACTTAGGTAGTACTTGAAAGTAATTTTACTTAAGTAGTACTTGTAAAGTACTTAAGTAAAAATACTTTCACCACTGCTCAATTGAGAATTTACATACTGCCAAGTAGGGCTGCACAATATGGGCAAATAGTCTTGTTGCAATTAGGATTTGACTTGCGAATTAGGGCAAACTGTTGGAATCATGGAAATGGAATGACTATTCTAATTCTATAGTTAGAATATAATAGACACTTTGAATACAGTGTTGTTTGAGATGACAGAGATGACAACGAATTAAAATGCCAGGGAGGAGTTATTGTGACAGGGTAGGGACTAAAGTGTTGATAAGTATTTCCTAGGGGATCCTATAAGCTTTGGCTACATTCAAATCAAATATATTTATATAGCCCTTCGAACATCAGCTAATATCTCGAAGTAATGTACAGAAACCCAGCCTAAAACCCCAAACAGCAAGCAAAGCAGGTGTAGAAGCACGATGGCTAGGAAAAACTCCCTAGAAAGGCCAAAACCTAGGAAGAAACCTAGAGAGGAACCAGGCTATGAAGGGTGGCCAGTCCTCTTCTGGCTGTGCCGGGTGGAGATTATAACAGAACATGGCCAAGATGTTCAAATGTTCATAAATGACCAGCATGGTCAAATAATAATAATCACAGTAGTTATCAAGGGTGTAGCAAGTCAGCACCTCAGGAGTAAATGTCAGTTGGCTTTTCATAGCCGATCAGTGGACAGGTCAGGGTTCCATAGCCGCAGGCAGAACAGTTGAAACTGGAACAGCAGCAAGGCCAGGTGGACTGGGGAGAGCAAGGAGTCATCATGCCCGGTAGTCCTGACGCATGGTTCTAGGGAGAGAAAGAAGGAGAGAATTAGAGAGAGCATACTTAAATTCACACAGGACACTGGACAAGACAGGAGAAGTACTCCAGATATAACAAACTGACCCTAGCCCCCCGACACATAAACTACTGCAGCATAAATACTGGAGGCTGAGACAGGAGGGGTCAGGAGACACTGTGGCCCCATCCGATGATACCCCCGGACAGGGCCAAACAGGAAGGATATAACCCCACCCACTTTGCCAAAACACAGCCCCCGCACCACTAGAGGGATATCTTTAACCACCAACTTACAATCCTGAGACAAGGCCGAGTATAGCCCACAAAGATCTCCGCCATGGCACAAACCAATTGGGGGCGCCAACCCAGACAGGAAGATCACGTCAGTGACTCAACCCACTCAATTGACACACCCCTCCTAGGGACGGCATGAAAGAGCACCAGTAAGCCAGTGACTAACCCTATTACAGGGGCTGAGAGGCAGAGAATCCCAGTGGAGAGAGGGGAACCGGCCAGGCAGAGACAGCAAGGGCGGTTTGTTGCTCCAGAGCCTTTCCGTTCACCTTCACACTCCTGGGCCAGACTACACTCAATCATATGACCTACTGAAGAGAGAAATCTTCAGTAAAGACTTAAAAGGTTGAGACCGAGTCTGCGTTTCTCACATGGGTAGGCAGACCATTCCATAAAAATGGAGATCTATAGGAGAAAGCCCTGCCTCCAGCTGTTTGCTTAGAAATTCTAGGGACAATTAGGAGGCCTGCGTCTTGTGACCGTAGAGTACGTGTAGGTATGTACGGCAGGACCAACTCGGAAAAATAGGTATGAGCAAGCCCATGTAACGCTTTGTAGGTTAACAGTAAAACCTTGAAATCAGCCCTTGCCTTAACAGGAAGCCAGTGTAGGGAAGCTAGCACTGGAGTAATATGATCAATTTGGGTTCTAGTCAGGATTCTAGCAGCCGTATTTAGCACTAACTGAAGTTTATTTAGTGCTTTATCCGGGTAGCCGGAAAGTAGAACATTGCAATAGTCTAACTTAGAAGTAGCAAAAGCATGGATTAATTTTTCTGCATCATTTTTGGACAGAACATTTATGATTTTTGCAATGTTACGTAGATGGAAAAAAGCTGTCCTTGAAACAGTCTTGATATGTTCGTCAAAAGAAAGATCAGGGTCCAGAGTAACGCCGAGGTCCTTCACAGTTTTATTTGAGACGACTTTACAACCATCAAGATGAATTGTCAGATTCAACAGAAGATCTCTTTGTTTCTTGGGACCTAGAACAAGCATCTCTGTTTTGTCCGAGTTTAAAAGTAGAACGTTTTCAGCCATCCACCTCCTTTTGTCTGAAACACAGGATTCTAGCGAGGGAAATTTTGTGGCGTCACCATGTTTCATTGAAATGTACAGCTGTGTGTCATCCGCATAGCAGTGAAAGTTAACATTATGTTTTCGAATGACATCCCCAAGAGGTAAAATATATAGTGAAAACAATAGTGGTCCTAAAACGGAACCTTGAGGAACACTGAAATGTACAGTTGATTTGTCAGAGGACAAACCATTCACAGAGACAAACTGATATCTTTCCGACAGATAAGATCTAAACCAGGTCAGAACTTGTCCGTGTAGACCAATTTGGGTTTCCAATCTCTCCAAAAGAATGTGGTGATCAATGGTATCAAAGGCAGCACTAAGGTCTAGTAGCACGAGGACAGATGCAGAGCCTCGGTCTGACGCCATTAAAAGGTAATTTACCACCTTCACAAGTGCAGTCTCAGTGCTATGATGGGGTCTAAAACCAGACTGAAGCATTTCGTATACATTGTTTGTCTTCAGGAACGCAGTGAGTTGCTGCGCAACAGCTTTTTCTAAAATTTTTGAGAGGAATGGAAGATTCGATATAGGCCGATAGTTTTTTAAATATTTTCTGGGTCAGGGTTTGGCTTTTTCAAGAGATGCTTTATTACTGCCACTTTTAGTGAGTTTGGTACACATCCGGTGGATAGAGAGCCGTTTATTATGTTCAACATAGGAGGGCCAAGCACATGAAGCAGCTCTTTCAGTAGTTTAGTTGGAATAGGATCCAGTATGCAGCTTGAAGGTTTAGAGGCCATGATTATTTTCATCATTGTGTCAAGAGATATAGTACTAAAACACTTGAGTGTTTCTCTTGATCCTAGGTCCTGGCAGAGTTGTGCAGACTCAGGACAGCTGAGCTTTGGAGGAATACGCAGATTTAAAGAGGAGTCCGTAATTTGCTTTCTAATGATCATGATCTTTTCCTCAAAGAAGTTCATGAATTTATTACTGCTGAAGTGAAAGCCATCCTCACTTGGGGAATGCTGCTTTTTTTATTATTTTTATTTTTTTATTTTTTATCCCCTTTTCCCCCCAATTTTCGTGGTATCCAATCGCTAGTAATTACTATCTTGTCTCATCGCTACAACTCCCGTACGGGCTCGGGAGAGACGAAGGTCGAAAGCCATGCGTCCTCCGAGGCACAACCCAACCAAGCCGCACTGCTTCTTTAACACAGCGCGCCTCCAACCCGGAAGCCAGCCGCACCAATGTGTCGGAGGAAACACCGTGCACCTGGCCCCCTTGGTTAGCGCGCACTGCGCCCAGCCCGCCACAGGAGTCGCTGGAGCGCGATGAGACAAGGAAATCCCTACCGGCCAAACCCTCCCTAACCCGGACGACGCTAGCCCAATTGTGCGTCGCCCCACGGACCTCCGGTCGCGGCCGGCTGCGACAGAGCCTGGGGGCGAACCCAGAGACTCTGGTGGCGCAGTTAGCACTGCGATGCAGTGCCCTAGGAATGCTGCTTTTTAGTTAGCTTTGCGACAGTATCAAAAATAAATTTTGGATTGTTCTTATTTTCCTCAATTAAGTTGGAAAAATAGGATGATCGAGCAGCAGTGAGGGCTCTTCGATACTGCACGGTACTGTCTTTCCAATCTAGTCGGAAGACTTCCAGTTTGGTGTGGCGCCATTTCTGTTCCAATTTTCTGGAAGCTTGCTTCAGAGCTCGGGTATTTTCTGTATACCAGGGAGCTAGTTTCTTATGACAAATATTTGTAGTTTTTATGGGTGCGACTGCATCTAGGGTATTACGCAAGGTTAAATTGAGTTCCTCAGTTAGGTGGTTAACTGATTTTTGTCCTCTGACGTCCTTGGGTAGGCAGAAGGAGTCTGGAAGGGCATCAAGGAATCTTTGTGTTGTCTGAGAATTTATAGCACGACTTTTGATGCTCCTTATTTGGGGTCTGAGCAGATTATTTGTTGCGATTGCAAACTTAATAAAATAGCGGTCCGATAGTCCAGGATTATGAGGAAAAACATTAAGCTCTACAACATTTATTCCATGGGACAAAACTAGGTCCAGAGTATGACTGGCAGTGAGTAGGTCTAGAGACATGTTGGACAAAACCCACTGAGTCGATGATGACTCCGAAAGCCTTTTGGAGTGGGTCTGTGGACTTTTCCTTTTGAATATTAAAATCACCAAAAATGAGAATATTATCTGCTATGACTACAAGGTCCGATAAGAATTCAGGGAACTCAGTGAGGAACGCTGTACATGGCCCAGGAGGCCTGTAAACAGTAGCTATAAAAAGTGATTGAGTAGGCTGCATAGATTTCATGACTAGAAGCTCAAAAGACGAAAACGTCTTTTTTTTTTTTTTTTTGTAAATTGAAGTTTGCTATCATAAATGTTAGCAACACCTCCGCCTTTGCGGGATGCACGGGGGATATGGTCACTAGTGTAACCAGGAGGTGAGGCCTCATTTAACACAGTAAATTTATCAGGCTTAAGCCATGTTTCAGTCAGGTCAATCACATCAAGATTATGATCAGTGATTAGTTCATTGTCTATGACTGCCTTTGAAGTGAGGGATCTAACATTAAGTAGCCCTATTTTGAGATGTCACAATCTCTTTCAGGAATGGAGGAGGTCTTTATCCTAGTGAGATTGCTAAGGCGAACACCGCCATGTTTAGTTTTGCCCAACCTAGGTCGAGGCACAGACACAGTCTCAATGGGGATAGCTAAGCTGACTACACTGACTATGCTAGTGGCAGACTCCACTAAGCTGGCAGGCTGGCTAACAGCCTGCTGCCTGGCCTGCACCCTATTTCATTGTGGAGCTAGAGGAGTTAGAGCCCTGTCTATGTTGGTAGATAAGATGAGAGCACCCCTCCAGCTAGGATGGAGTCTGTCACTCCTCAGCAGGTCAGGCTTGGTCCTGTTTGTGGGTGAGTCCCAGAAAGAGGGCCAATTATCTACAAATTCTCTCTTTTGGGAGGGACAGAAAACAGTTTTCAACCAGCGATTGAGTTGTGACTGCTGTAGAGCTCATCACTCCCCCTAACTGGGAGGGGGCCAGAGACAATTACTCGATGCCGACACATCTTTCCAGCTGATTTACACGCTGAAGCTATGTTGTGCTTGGTGACCTCTGACTGTTTCATCCTAACATCGTTGGTGCCGACGTGGATAACAATATCTCTATACTCTCTACACTCGCCAGTTTTAGCTTTAGCCAGCACCATCTTCAGATTAGCCTTAACGTCGGTAGCCCTGCCCCCTGGTAAACAGTGTATGATCGCTGGGTGATTCGTTTTAAGTCTAATACTGCGGGTAATGGAGTCGCCAATGACTAGGGTTTTCAATTTGTCAGAGCTAATGGTGGGAAGCTTCGGCGTGTCAGACCCCGTAACGGGAGGAGTAGAGACGAGAAGACTCGGCCTCAGACTCCGACTCGCTACTTAATGGGGAAAACCGGTTGAAAGTTTCTGTCGGCTGAATGAGCGACACCAGTTGAGCATTCCTACAGCATTTCCCTCCAGAAGCCATGAGAAAGTTGTCCGGCTGCGGGGACTGTGCGGGGGGGATTTATACTACTATCTGTACTTACTGGTGGCACAGACGCTGTTTCATCCTTTCCTACACTAAAATTACCCTTGCCTAACGATTGCGTCTGAAGCTGGGCTTGCAGCACAGCTATCCTCGCCATAAGGCGATCGTTCTCCTGTATATTATGAGTACAGCGACTGCAATTAGAAGGCATCATGTTAATGTTACTACTTAGCTCCGGCTGTTGAAGGTGCTGACGAACCATGTCCAGATAAAGCGTCCGGAGTGAAAAAGTTGAATGAGGGGAAAAAAGTTGAGGGAAAAACTAAAAATATAAACGGTAATTAAAAAGTAAAAACCGTAAAGTTGTCAGCTAGCAAAGTAAGGTTGGCAACAAAGCGCACAGCAACACGTCTGCAAGTTCAAGAGGAAGTGACGACACAGCTTACCTAACCTTTGTTGATACATTGCATGTTTTCTCTTAGCTACTTCATGTAGCTAACATATTCTTGCTTTGCATATTCCTCTTTGATTTAGAAGATACTGTTGCACATACAACATGCTGATTTAGGTCTACAGCATCACTGGTATTAGCAGGCTGTATTAGCTAGCTACGTTTGCTCTTACTCAGTACATTTATTAGCTATTAGCATTAGCGGCTAACAATTAGCATCTCACAAGATTTAGGGCATCTTGCTAACGGTTTGCTGATGTAAGTAACAAACTAATAGTGTCTATAGAATGCTAGTGGATTTACATTAAGAAGCAAAGTGAAAACAGCATTGTTGTCATCAACATTGTTGCATGTGCTGCATTGACCATGTCTTGTGGTTGAGGAACATCAAATGTGCTCCTTGAGTGACAGGGGGCGTGGCTAGGTCTGTGTGGAAAGTGGCAAGAAGAGAAAGAGTGAAGAGAGATGACTCAAGTAGCAAAGTAAACTATAAAAATGTATAATACACATGGCGTATCATATTTAACAAAACAAACATTCAAATACCGGTATAGAAGGTAATGTAAAAACACAAACCGGTCCCTGTATCAATACAGTATCATAAAATACGGTATACCGCCCAGCCCTAATATATAGTAACATGTTTTTGCAACAAATTGTTGGTCACTGTGGCCTCTTTTATGGACACAGATTAAAGGGCAGAGCCTCCACTTTTTAACCTGCTTTGATCAATTCCAGCACCAAACCAATGTCTACATATGAGAAAGGTGTTTGTGGTTAAAAAGACAAGACTCCCAAAAAATGCTTCTCTGTGACATAAGGTAGGCTTAAAAGTAATTTTCAAAACCTGTAACAAGTTTCTATCCCAAGGGAGGGTATTTTCTTGCTGCCCACATCATCGCAAATCTCATGGTGTTTGACAAATTGTAAAGGAAATTTTCTTGTGTGAAGAGACAGACTTGAAAATGTTAATATTGTCTTTTGTGTCATAAACAATCCTTGGTTCCTGCTTGTGCTTGGTAAAGATATGAGTTCGGGGGGGGGGGGGGCGAGTCATGACCACCTCCTTAGGACCATCTTGCAAAATGCACAGAAAGTTAAGATAGGAGATGGAGCCAGTCACATGTAGGAACCGATCCAATGAATCCTGTTTGTTGGTTTTTATGTAGCCGTATGTAGGGAACGCCTTTGGAGAGCTCACTTCAGAACGGGACTTTATGTATCTAAGTTTGACTGTGACCTCGCTAGCATTCCGATAAACAGTTATTCATTTAGATTGGCTTTGATTGTGCTTAGGTAGAATTTCCACGACAAAGTGTTTTAACCTTTGATGGTCACCGGGGTAGAACTTCTCTACAAAACTTAGAAATGTGCCGTTTTCACATATGTTAACTGGTGTTGTGCTGAAGATGACGTGGAAAACCAGTTTCCCTTTAATCCTGGACTAAATACTGTCAGATTTAAATATCCTAATACAGTTTTGGATTAATCGACATGGCTTGATTTTCTTGATAAATCTGTCTTTGATGAAACTTCCTAAGACATTGATCTGTTCTTTTATCTAACCCAAGACTGTTTCAATCACACAGGACGGAGCCCTAGTCACAAACAGCCGAAGAACAGAAAGAGCTCCTCTACATCAGCGAAGCCTAAACAACAACAAACATTTTTCACAATTAAGATGCACCACTGTAAACAGTGTGGGAAGAGTTTTAGTAATTATAAAGATCTAAGGAATCATCAGAAAGTGCACAAAGGGAAGTCCTACCACTGCTCTGACTGTGGAAAGTACTTTTCTATCTTAAATGCTTTGAGAGTACATCGGACAGTTCATACGGGAGAGAAACCTTACTCGTGCTCTGAATGTGGGAAGAATTTTAAGCACATGGGAAGCCTACGAGAACATCAGCTAAGACACATTGGAGAAAAACCCTTTAGCTGCCCTGACTGTGGAAAGAACTTTATAACACAACGTTATCTGAATAAACATCGGCGAACTCATACCGCTGAGAAGCGATACCCCTGTCCTGACTGTGGGAGAGGCTTCACTACGGCAGGACTTATGAAAAGACACAGAAGAATCCATACTGGTGAGAAGCCATACCAGTGCTCTGACTGTGGGCAAGGCTTTGCCAGATCCGAGGCATTGAAATCTCACCAGCTTACTCATAATGGCGAAAAACCTTATTCTTGCCCTGATTGTGAGATGAGTTTCAGCTCATCAGCGGGCCTGAAGTATCATCAAATGAATCATACTGGAGAGAAGCCCTACCACTGTGCAGCATGTAATAAGAGATTCAAGTCAGCTTCAAGCTTAAAGTCTCATCAGAGGACGCACACTGGAGAGAAACCTTACCAGTGTCGTGACTGTGGGGCAACATTCTCCAGTCTCAGTAATTTAAAAAAACACCAGCGCATTCATTCTGGAGAGAAGCCATACTCTTGCCCTGACTGTGGAAAAATATTTTCTGCAGCATCCACTGTAAAAGCACACCAGAGGTCACATACTGGTGAAAGACCTTTTCCATGCTCTCATTGTGGGAAGGGCTTTACCATAAAGGCACATCTTGTGGTACACATGCGCATACACACTGGAGAGAGGCCATACCACTGCACTGTCTGTGATGCAACCTTCTCCTCTTCAGGTCCCTTGGTGAGACACATGAGAATACACACTGGGGAGAAACCTTATAACTGCATTCATTGTGACAAGAGCTTCAAAACCTTGCATGAAATTACTGCTCATACAAGGGTACATACAGGAGAGAGACCTTACCACTGCTCTAAGTGTGAGAAGAAGTTCAAGGGCCTGGGAGACTTGAGAAAGCATGAGCACACGCATACTGGAGAAAGAGTAGCATGTGGTCAGTGTAAGAAGACCTTTGCCTCCAACGGAGGATTAAGGTTACACAAAATGTCACACACAGGAGAGAAGCCCCACCACTGCACTGTCTGCGGGAAGAGATTTATATCAACGTTTCTTCTGAAAACACACCATAGAGTGCACAGTGGAGAGAAGCCTTACAGTTGCTCTGACTGTGGGAAAATGTTTTCCCAACTGGCTAACTTATGGACCCACCAGCGCATACATACTAGGGAGAAACTGTAATGCTGCTCTGAATGTGGAATGTTATTTCAAAATCTCGCTTGAAGGTGGACGTGGTTTTCCATAGAGACGATCAGCCTTTTTCCTGTGGCCGGTTTGGAAAACCAAACACACACCCAATCCTATTGGCGAAAAACGGTTCCATTGCTCCAACTGTGGTAAAAATGCCACCACATCAGGCCTGAAGTCATAAGTATTTGCATACTGGAGAGAAGTCTTGGTTGTGGAAAGGGTTTTGCATTATCACTTCAGTTGAAAATGCATTACAGGGTTCACAGTGGTGAGAACATGTGTAAAGACTGTGGGAAGTGTTTTCCCCAGCCCTCTAATTTGAAGTGTCATCAGATACAACACATTGGAATACAACCACACTGCTGCTCTGACTGTGGCAAAGCATTCACCTTAAGCAACCTAGTGCAACATTGGTGTGTGCAGACTGGAGAGAAGTCCTACCACTACCTTGAATGTTGAAATATCTTTTCAGTATTAAAAGAACACAAGCGTGTTCACTCTGGAGAAAAGCTTTACTGTTGCTCGGACTGCAAGAAGGACTTTGCACGGATTTGTAACTTAAAAGAAACACCAGAAAACATCACAAGCAACATGCAGTAGTCAAAGCTAAAAAGTAGATGTGACAGTAGGGCCAAGAGTTTCTCTTGAATGGTAGCGCTTAAACAATCAATGTACACCTCTACATAAGTGTGTTTTTAAATTAAACGGTGGGAATAAATGTGGATTGTACCAGTATGGGGAAAACATTTGAACCAATTCAATGTTAGTGGTTGATGTAGAGTTATTATAGCTAAACATTGTTACGCTTAAACTTTTATGCTATACAAAACTGATTTGGCTTAACAGATGTATAATTTTTTATTAATGACAGTTTAATCGAACAATCCATGTGGTTATAATATAAAATAAACGTAGTACATGATTTCCTATGCATTTCAATAGTAATCTACTATGAATAATTTGTGTGGTTTTAGTACCAAACATTCACAAAATTATTAAATGCTCTTTAACCCTGAATGTATTTTTCTTCACTTTTGTCCCTCTGGTCTTGACAGTATCCCTAAAAGCTTATTTGTGTGTGATACATTTCATTTAGTGAGCTTTGATTACATTATTGTAACAAGTGCTTTTTCCTTTGCAAGAAATTCCATGTTGCGGGCAGAGGGGGTGCAGAAACTTGCACATTAATTTGAATTTCAACCAATGTCGGATGAAGTGCAATTTCTAAGTCGTCTTCACAAAAGCAGTCTTAACTAGTGTATGGGGGTGTTAAAGCTGGAACCCTTAAAGGCCCCATTCAGTCTTTGTAATTGTATTTTTAAATCACCACTGTATGTTGAATATAGATCAGTGTTAATTTAATGAAAACTCAATGTTTAATATATTTCACAGAGCCTCCTTTGCTGTTTGAAATGCTCAGTCTGATCTTGTGGGTGTTAGGATATTAATGTGAAGATATTTATATACATAGCCCTGATTGGCTGATAGGATGGTCTAGAGCCTTTACCCAGATGAACAGTCATTGGTCTATTATAATCAGATCGCATGGTGACATGTGGGCCAAAAGGTCCATCCTACCTGAACAGGCTGAAATTCCAGACAATTTCTTCAAAGGACTCTTGTACAAAAAGGGCATTATCATAATCTCAGTGTTATATCGACCTCACAGTGGTGAAAAAAGTACCCAATAGACATACTTGAGTAAAAGTAAAGATACTTTAAAAGAAAATGACTCAAGTAAAAATGAAAGTCGCCCAGTACAATACTACTTCAGTAAAAGTCTAAAAGTATTTGGTTGTAAATGTAATTGCAAAAAACTACTTTAACAAAATTAAGTATACATTTCTAATTCCTTTAATTAAGCAAACCAGTGCCTCCCGGGTGGCGCAGTGGTCTAGGGCACTGCGCCACCAGAGTCTCTGGGTTCGCGCCCAGGCTCTGTCGCAGCCGGCCGCGACCAGGAGGTCCGTGGGGCGACGCACAATTGGCATAGCGTCGTCCGGGGTAGGGAGGGTTTGGCCGGTAGGGATATCCTTGTCTCATCGCGCTCCAGCGACTCCTGTGGCGGGCCGGGCGCAGTGCGCGCCAACCAAGGGGGCCAGGTACACGGTGTTTCCTCCGACACATTGGTGCGGCTGGCTTCCGGGTTGGAGGCGCGCTGTGTTAAGAAGCAGTACGGCTGGTTGGGTTGTGCTTCGGAGGACGCATGGCTTTCGACCTTCGTCTCTCCCGAGCCCGTACGGGAGTTGTAGCGAAGAGACAAGGTAGTAATTACTAGCGATTGGATACCACGAAAATGGGATAAAACAATAAAATAAAAAATAAATTAAGCAAACCAGACGGCATGATATTAGAGATTGCATTTTTTTTTTACAGATAGCCAGGAGCACACTTCAACACTCAGACATCCTTTACAAACGAAGCATTTGTGATTAGTGAGTCTGCCAGGTCAGAGGCAGTAGGGATGACCGGGATGTTCTCTTGATAAGTACGTGAATTAGACAATTTTCTTGTCCTGCTAAGAATTCAAAATGTAATTAGTATTTTTGGGTGTCAGGGAACATGTAAAAAGTACATAATTTTCTTTAGGAATGTAGTGGAGTAAAAGTAAACGTTGTCAAATATAAATAGTCAAGTACAGATACCCCCAAAACGACTTAAGAGGTACTTTAGAGTATTTTTACTTAAGTACTTTACATCACTGTGTGGAAATGTCATTAATTAAAATGGGGAAATCACGTTAACAGAACTGCAGATTTACTGCATCAACTGCATCAGTTTCACCCCCCCCTCCCCCCCCAACCTACCCCCGGGGACGACATTCCACGGGCGATAGAACAGCAGATCATTTCAGCAATAAGACCACAGCTAAGGGATGATCTTATGCACGACTCAACGCAGAGTGCCTGGATACAGTCCTTAGCTGTGGTATATTGGCCATATACCACAAACCCCAGAGGTGCTGTATTGCTATTAGAAACTGGTTATCAACAACATTAATGTAATTTTCTGTCATGCCAGTGGTATGTTTTAAGCAATAAGGACCCAGGAGGTGTGGTATATTGGCCATATACCACAAACTCCCAAGGTGCCTTATTGCTATTAGAAACTGGATACCAACGTAATTAGAGCAGTAAAAACACATACAGTTGAAGGGGGAAGTTTACATACACCTTAGCCAAATACATTTAAACTCAGTTTTTCACAATTCCTGACATTTAATCCTAATAAAAATGGGTCAGAAGTTTACATACACTGAATTAGTATTTGGTAGCATTGCCTTTAAATTGTTTAACTAGGGTCAAACGTTTCAGGTAGCCTTCCACAAACGTCCCCCAATAAGTTGGGTGAATTTGGCCCATTCCTCCTGGCATAGCTGGTGTAACTGAGTCACGTTTTTAGGCCTCCTTGCTCGCACACACTTTTTCAGTTCTGCCCACAAATGTTCTATGGGATTGAGGTCAGGGCTTTGTGATGGCCACTCCAATACCTTGACTTTGTTGTCCTTAAGCCATTTTGCCACAACTGTGGAAGTATGCTTGTCCCTTTTTCAGGACCTTGTCTTTCAAAGATAATTTGTAAATTTCCAAATAACTTAACAGATCTTCATTGTAAAAGGTTTAAACACTGTTTCCCATGCTTGTTCAATGAACCATAAACAATTAATGAACATGCACCTGTGGAACGGTCGTTAAGACACTAACAGCTTACAGACCGTAGGCAATTAAGGTCACAGTTATGAAAACTGACTCTGAACAACACCAAAAGAAAGATGCCCAGGGTCCCTGCTCATCTGCGTGAACGTGCCTTAGGCATGCAGATGTGGCTAGGGCAATATATTGCTATGTCCGTACACCTAAGACAGTGCTACAGGGAGAACGGCTGACGGTCCTCGCAGTGGCAGACTGCGTGTAACAACACCTGCACAGGATCGGTACATCCGAACATCACAACTGCGGGACAGGTACAGGATGGCAACAACAACTGCCTAAGTTACACCAGGAACACACAATCCCTCCATCAGTGCTCAGACTGTCCACAATAGGCTGAGAGAGGCTGGACTGAGGGCTTGTAGGCCTGTTGTAAGGCAGGTCCTCACCAGACATCACCGGCAACAACGTTGCCTATGGGCACAAACCCACCGTCGCTGGAACAGTCAGGACTGGCAGAAAGTGCTCTTCACTGACGAGTCGCGGTTTTGTCTCACAAGGGGTGATGGTCGGATTCGCGTTTATCATCGAAGGAATGAGCGTTACACCGAGGCCTGTACTCTGGAGCGGGATCGAGGTGGAGGGTCCGTCATGGTCTGGTGTCACAGCAGCATCATCGCACTGAGCTTGTTGTCATTGCAGGCAACCTCAACGCTGAGCGTTACAGGGAAGACATCCTCCTCCCTCGTGGTATCCTTCCTGCAGGCTCATCCTGACATGACCCTCCAGCATGACAATGCCACCAGCCATACTTTTCGTTCTGTGCGTGATTTCCTGCAAGACAGGAATGTCAGTGTTCTGCCATGGCCAGCGAAGAGCCCGGATCTCAATCCCATTGAGCAAGTCTGGGACCTGTTGGTTCGGAGGGTGAGGGCTAGGGCCATTCCCCCCAGAAATGTCCGGGAACTTGCAGGTGCCTTGGTGGAAGAGTGGGGTAACATCTCACAGCAAGAACTGGCAAATCTGGTGCAGTCCATGAGGAGGAGAGGGGCTGCAGTACCTAATGCAGCTGGTGGCCACACCAGATACTGACTGTTACTTTTGATTTTGACCCCCCCTTTGTTCAGGGACACATTATTCCTACCGCAAGCTCTGAACCTTTACACCGGATCATCGCAGCTAGCAAGCTGCTATCCGAGTGGCTACTCCTGGCTAACGTCTCTGTCCCAAAGCAAGCACAAGCTAGCCTCAAGCTAGGCACATCTCCCGGCTAGCCAAAGAGGTCCAGCAGCCAATTCTTGGGCTACAATACCTCTTTGCCAATTGGCGACATCGCCGGATGCCCATCTGCTAGCCCCGGCCCGCTAGCTGTCTGAATCGCCGTGTCTCCAGTTCGCCTAGCATAGTAGCGACTACAGCTCCCTGACTCATCTAGTGCTGCTCATTGGACCCTATGATCACTTGGCTACACATGCCTCTCCCTAAAGTCAATGTGCCTTGTCTACTGCTGTTTTGGTTAGTGATTATTATCTTATTTCACTGTAGAGCCCCCAGCCCTGCCCAACATGCCTTAGCCCTTTTGTTCCACCTCCCACACATGCGCTGACCTCACCTGGCTTAACTAGTGTCTCTAGAGACAAAACCTCATCGTCACTCAATGCCTAGGTTTACCTCCACTGTACTCACATCCTACCATACCCTTGTCTGTACATTATGCCTTGAATCTATTCTTCCGCGCCCAGAAATCTGCTCCTTTTACTTTCTGTTCCGAACGCACTAGACGACCAGTTCTTATAGCCTTTAGCCATACCCTTATCCTACTCCTCCTCTGTTCCTCTGGTGATGTAGAGGTTAATCCAGGCCCTGCAGCGCCTAGCTCCACTCCCATTCTCCAGGCGCTCTCATTTGTTGACTTCTGTAACCGTAAAAGCCCTGGTTTCATGCATGTTAACATTAGAAGCCTCCTCCCTAAGTTTGTTTTATTCACGGCTTTAGCACACTCCGCCAACCCTGATGTCCTAGCAGTGTCTGAATCATGGCTTAGGAAGGCCACCAAAAATCCTGACATTTCCTTTCCTAACTACAACATCTTCCGACAAGATAGAACTGCCAAAGGGGGTGGAGTTGCAATCTACTGCAGAGATTGTCTGCTGAGTTCTGTCATACTATCCAGGTCTGTACCCAAACAGTTCGAGCTTCTACTTTCAAAAGTCCACCTTTCCAGAAACAAGTCTCTCACCGTTGCCGCTTGTTATAGATCCCCTTCAGCCCCCAGCTGTGCCCTGGACACCATATGTGAATTGATTGTCCCCCATCAATCTTCAGAGTTCGTACAGTTAGGTGACCTAAACTGGGATATGCTTAACACCTCGGCCGCCCTACAATCTAAGCTAGATGCCCTCCTACCGGGTACAACCCTAAATCTGTAACCATAGGCACTCTCTTAGATATCATTCTGACCAACTTGCCATCTAAATACACCTCTGCTGTCTTCAACCAGGATCTCGGCGATCACTGCCTCATTGCCTGCGTGCGTAATGGGTCCGCGGTCAAACGACCAACCCTCATCACTATCAAACGCTCCTTAAAACACTTCAGCAAGCAGGCCTTTCTTATCGACCTGGCCCGGGTATCCTGGAAGGATATTGACCTACTAGCCTATTCAACCTCTCTTTCGTATCGTCTGAGAACCCCAAAGATTGGAAAGCTGCCACGGTTATCCCCCTCTTCGAAGGGGTAGACACTCTAAACCCAAACTGTTATAGACCAATATCCATCCTACCCTGCCTTCCTAAAATCTTCGAAAGCCAAGTTAACAGATCACCGACCATTTAGAATCCCACCGTACCTTCTCCACTATGCAATCTGTAATTATTTCGCAACTATGGTTTATTTATTGCCTTACCTCCCTTATCCTACCTCATTGTATATATACTTTTTACACTGCTCAAAAAAATAAAGGGAACACTTAAATAACACAATGTAACTCCAAGTCAATCACACTTCTGTGAAATCAAACTGTCCACTTAGGAAGCAACACTGATTGACAATAAATTTCACATGCTGTTGTGCAAATGGAATAGACAAAAGGTGGAAATTATAGGCAATTAGCAAGACACCCCCCAAAACAGGAGTGATTCTGCAGGTGGTGACCACAGACCACTTCTCAGTTCCTAGGCTTCCTGGCTGATGTTTTGGTCACTTTTGAATGCTGGCGGTGCTCTCACTCTAGTGGTAGCATGAGACGGAGTCTACATCTACAACATCAATGCGAACTGTGGCAAAAAGGTTTGCTGTGTCTGTCAGCGTAGTGTCCATAGCATGCAGGCGCTACCAGGAGACAGGCCAGTACATCAGGAGACGTGGAGGAGGCCGTAGGAGGACAACAACCCAGCAGCAGGACCGCTACCTCCGCCTTTGTGCAAGGAGGTGTACTGCCAGCGCCCTGCAAAAGGACCTCCAGCAGGCCACAAATGTGCATGTGTCTGCTCAAACGGTCAGAAACAGACTCCATGAGGGTGGTATGAGGGCCCGACGTCCACAGTTGGGGGTTGTGCTTACAGCCCAACACCGTGCAGGACGTTTGGCATTTGCCAGAGAACACCAAGATTGGCAAATTCGCCACTGGCGCCCTGTGCTCTTCACAGATGAAAGCAGGTTCACACTGAGCACATGTGACAGACGTGACAGAGTCTGGAGACGCCGTGGAGAACGTTCTGCTGCCTGCAACATCCTCCAGCATGACCGGTTTGGCGATGGGTCAGTCATGGTGTGGGGTGGCATTTCTTTGTGGGGCCGCACAGCCCTCCATGTGCTCGCCAGAGGTAGCCTGGCTGCCATTAGGTACCGAGATGAGATCCTCAGACCCCTTGTGAGACCATATGCTGACACATGCACATTTGTGGCCTGCTGGAGGTCATTTTGCAGGGCGCTGGCAGTGCACCTCCTTGCACAAAGGCGGAGGTAGCGGTCCTGCTGCTGGGTTGTTGCCCTCCTACGGCCTCCTCCACGTCTCCTGATGTACTGGCCTGTCTCCTGGTAGCGCCTGCATGCTCTGGACACTACGCTGACAGACACAGCAAACCTTTTTGCCACAGTTCGCATTGATGTGCCATCCTGGATGAACTGCACTACCTGAGCCACTTGTGTGGGTTGTAGACTCCGTCTCATGCTACCACTAGAGTGAGAGCACCGCCAGCATTCAAAAGTGACCAAAACATCAGCCAGGAAGCCTAGGAACTGAGAAGTGGTCTGTGGTCACCACCTGCAGAATCACTCCTGTTTTGGGGGGTGTCTTGCTAATTGCCTATAATTTCCACCTTTTGTCTATTCCATTTGCACAACAGCATGTGAAATTTATTGTCAATCAGTGTTGCTTCCTAAGTGGACAGTTTGATTTCACAGAAGTGTGATTGACTTGAAGTTACATTGTGTTGTTTAAGTGTTCCCTTTATTTTTTTGAGCAGTGTATATTGTATTATTGACTGTATGTTTGTTTATTCCATGTGTAACTCTGTGTTGTTTGTGTCACACTGCTTTGCTAGTTCGCAGGTGTAAATGAGAACTTGTTCTCAACTAGCCTACCTGGTTAAATAAAGGTGAAATAAAAAATACATACATTTAAAAAATCAGGTTTCCGAGCTGGTCATGGGTGCACCTCAGCCACGCTCAAGGTCCTAAACGATATCATAACTGCCATCGATAAAAGACAGTACTTTACAGCTGTCTTCATCGACCTGGCCAAGGTTCTCGACTCTGTCAATCACCGCATTCTTATCGGCAGACTCAATAGCCTTGGTTTCTCAAATGACTTCCTCGCCTGGTTCACCAACTTCTTCTCAGAGTTCAGTGTGTCAAATCGGAAGGCCTGTTGTCTGGACCTCTGGCAGTCTCTATGGCGGTGACAGGGGGCTCAATTCTCAGATGGACTCTCTTCTCGGTATATATCAATGATGTCGCCTTTGTTTCCAGTGATTCTCTGATCCACCTCTACTCAGACGACATCATTCTGTATACATCTGGCCCTTCTTTGGACACTATGTTAACATACCCTTGTAAAACTGACTATCCTACAGTTCCTTGACTTTGGTGATGTCCTTTTTAAAATAGCCTCCAACACTCTACTCAGCAAACTGGATGTAGTCTATCACAATGCCATCCGTTTTGTCACCAAAGCCCCATATACTACCCAACACTGCGACCTGTATGCTCTCGTTGGCTGGCCCTCACTACATAGTCGATGCCAAACCCACTGGATCCAGGTCATCTATAAGTCTTTGCTAGGTAAAGCCCCGCCTTTATTACAGCTCACTGGTCACCATAGCAACACACAGGCGCTCCAGCAGGTATATTTAATTCCCAAAGCCAACATTTCCTTTGGTCGCCTTTCCTTCCAGTTTTCTGCTGCCAATGACTGGTACGAATCGCAAAAATCACTGAAGCTGGAGTCTTATATCTCTCTCCCTCTCTAATTTTAAGCATCAGCTGTCAGAGCAGCTCACCGATCACTGTACCTGTACACAGCCAATCTGTAAATAGCACACCAAACTACTTCATCCCCATATTGTTATTTATCCTCTTGCTCTTTTGCACCCCAGTATCTGTACTTGCACATCCATCACTCCAGTGTTAATGCTAAATTGTAATTATTTCGCCTCTGGCCTATTTATTGCCTTACCTCCTTACTCTTCTACATTTGCACACACTGTACATAGATTTTTCTATTGTTACTGACATTTATGTGTAACTGTTGTTTTTGTCACACTGAGTTTATTTTATTTTTACAGGGACAGTGCACATTAATCAACGTTTCAGTAAAAGTGCCGGTTTTAGCCAGCCGGTAATTTTCAACCGCAGTCCCTGGGCAGGTTATTATAGACAATCATTGAGCAGTGAGCACACGCAGAGCAACATAGGACAAGCAAGACATAGCATACAGACAGAGCAACATAGGACAAGCAAACGTAGCATACAGACAGAGCAACAAAGAACAAAAAGCAGCAAGACAAAAGTCATAAAAGCAACAAAGTGTTTCCACACCTCACAAGCTACAGACAACATGGAAAGCGGCAATACACAGCTAGGGATTATGTTCACAAATCTGATTGACCTTTAGCCATGTCTTTATGCATTTTGTGAAAGTGTGATATGTGTGCAGAGAAAGCGGATTTACTAAAGGTGCTTTTCCTTAAGGGAACTATAGTCACCTCTCATGGCAGACCTTGTGGATCTGCTGCCATATGTTTGGGTTTTCTGTTTAACAAAAATACTGAGTGGAGGAGGAGCCAGGCCATTTAGGATCTTGAATACAAGACATGCGTCGGTGTATTGGCACGAGATTTTCCCAACTCAGGAGCTTATGCTTTGAGGATTTAACAGTGATGGCAATGCTTTGCTTTATCTTGGCCAGGTCGCTGTTGTGAATGATAACTTGTTCTCAAGTGGCCTACCTGGTGAAATAAAATGTAAAATATTTTATTT
The DNA here is from genome assembly GCF_029448725.1 of Salvelinus fontinalis. Lineage (NCBI taxonomy): Eukaryota > Metazoa > Chordata > Actinopteri > Salmoniformes > Salmonidae > Salvelinus > Salvelinus fontinalis. The sequence goes on along the minus strand of NC_074679.1, from coordinate 17,969,610 downwards.
GTTATTCACATGTCTGTGGAACTTGTTCAGTTTGTCTCAGTTGTTGAATCTTATGTTCATACAAATATTTAAACATGTTAAGTTTGCTGAAAATAAACGCAGTTGACAGTGAGGACGTGTCTTTTTTTGCTGAGTGTACAGTTGAAGTCGGAAGTTTACATACACCTTAGCCAAATACATTTAAACTCCGTTTTTCACAATTCCTGACATTTAATCCTAGTAAAAATTCCCTGTCTTAGGTCAGTTAGGATCACCACTTTATTTTAAGAATACGAAATGTCAGAATAATGGTAGAGAATGATTTATTTCAGCTTTTATTTCTTTCATCACATTCCCAGTGGGTCAGAAGTTTACATACACTGAATTAGTATTTGGTAGCATTGCCTTATTGTTTAAGTTACTCAAATGCTTAATGACTACGAAGATTAAAATACTCCAAGAGCTGAAGTTACGTGGTTGCTGAATGCCCTCAAAACACTGTTGTTGTTGCCTTTGTCAGTTACCTGTAGCATATGGGCAATTCCACTCTGATTTTTCACTTTATAATGCATGTGATGCAAAGTTAAACCACAACTCTATGCACAAGGACTACTTAATGTCCACTGAAAATGTTACAAAAACACATGTAACAGAACGACAGCAGTCATTCTCTTACCAAACTTTACATCTGCACTGTAACATTGTGGAAATTGTTATGGTTTAATTATTTATTTGACAGACATTTAAGTAAAAAAATTGCATACATAACTTGCTTGACATACAACACCTTAGTGAAATTAATGCAGCTGAGTGAAGTGGGGCAGCATTTAACCACAACTTTTATTAAGCTCAATAACATTCTAAAATGCATGAATGAAATAACCAACTTCAAAAAGTAGACAAAATATAAATTGTCAAAAGAGCAACTATTGCACCATTACACTAGCATGGAGAACATTTACTCAACTTTTTATTTTTACAACCCGACAAGTATTACAGGAGCAAACAAAATGCATACCTGTATGCATAGCCGCGGGAAGTAGGGGTGCTGAAGCAACCCCTAAAAAAATAAAAGTAGTGCACTGGGCCTTTACTAGTCCTGTATTAGCCCCCACCCCCAAAACATCATCCCTTGGCTATGCCTGTGACCAGAGGGCAAGGTGACACTAAACAGACCAACATTGTTAGAATATTTTTTACAAATAAAATTCTAAGTAACAAACCATCTCCATGTGTTCGTATATATAATACATGTATAAAGGGTCTTCGCTAAAAGCAGCCCTCTCCACAAATATTAGGAGAATGAAAACATTTTAAACAAAAAATAATGTTTCTAGCTTAGTCCGGTTAATTAAGAACTACAGCCCCCTCCCGTCTATCACTACCACACTGAAACATCACCAGTGGGCTCAAACTTGGAAGGTGTGTGTGGGAGGGGTTCCACTTTCTCAAGGTAACTAAATGAATATTGATAAAAATGTATTTCCAACAAAATGTTCTGTCCTAAGAAAGTCCCAACTCGTTGATACAAAATATATTTACTGTACAGTTAGGCTAGTCGGTGTCCTCAAATTCAGCATCGTGGAGAAGTTGGTGAAATTTCAGCTTAATTGCACACTTTTTCCTGTAAGGTAACCGCTTGAGGTGAGGGAGTAGGCTCATGAAAAACATCTCATCCTCATTGTCTCCTTGTCCAGCTGTTTGCCAGGAATCTTTCCATGTCATCTCATCTAAGTTGTTGTCCAAAGGTGGTGACATCTTGGTATCAACCACACTTCCATCTAGATCAATCAGGACGTCAGAGGTGCTAGTTGTCTCATCTTTTCCATCATCAAACTCCTCTGTGCTATTGCTGCCGCCAGTTCCTCTACCTCGCTGTATGTATGGGATCAGAAATGCCATTAATTCACTATATCTCCATTTTTTTAGGGCCTTCCCTGTGGCACCACGGATCCGATCTGCTTTCACTTTCCTTGTGAACACATCCCTCAGGTTTCTCCATTTCTTTCGGGCATCTTCCTCTGGAACATAAAAAGAGGACATCCAAGTTGACAGTAGTCTCTGTTCTGTTTTTAAACTTCCCTTATGGCTATACCAGTGCTTTATGCATGGTCATTTGGATGAGCCATGTGTTTCCACAAACGTAGTCTTCCAATTTGTTCTCCACCTAGTCTAAGTATTTGGTTAGTTGAAACATACTATTTTGTTCTGCCCAACTGCAACCTTCCACTTAGGCCTAGCTTGGCTATGAGCTAAAGCTGAGGGATAGGGATGGTGTAGGACTAACAACGCAAATCCCTAAACAGAGCTGGGATGCGTAAAAGCCCCCGTCTCTATAGTGTAGAATTATGTTGTCACTGGATAAAATGGCTTGCACTGCTCTAGCTAAGAGTCTTACGCCAATTGTGACATATTGTTAAATCTTTGGATTATATTCTTATACTAACACTGACCTAATTATCGTTACTGCTGGTGTAGCAGCCAACATTGTTGTTGGCAGAACACTTGTGGTGCAAATCACGAGTGCCCGCTCAACTGGTTCACATCAGGTAGAAAGTTAATGAGCTAGCTAGCTAACGTTAACAAACCGTGGCACACTGCCCCCTGTGGTCAGCTAACTTTACACGGTATATTGACCAAGGGAATCGGCATTACTAATCAATCATAAACGTAGCCAACTATTCTAATGCAATTAACAAAACAATAAAGAGCGATGAACAGTTAATGGTCGCAAACAATTAATAAACTAACCAAGCAAACAGTAGCTAGCTAGGATAGACCTGGAAGTTAAACCCAGCGTGAACGATGTTGTTCGCTAGAAAATATAGTAAGCTAGTCAGATATGTCAAACTTAATAACTAACGTTAGCGAAGAACAAGTTTAGCTAGTAACGTTAAAATTGTTACTCATTACTCACGCTAGCTAGCCAAAATGTATGCTAATGTTCTTAGCTAGTTAATCAGACCATACCTTTCAGTCCCAATTGTTTACCCACAGCCTTCCATGCATCCGATTTTTTTATCGGGTCTCTATATGAAGTCAAAGTTGAGTTATATAATTCTGGGTAGTCTGAAACCGCGGATATTATTCTTTCTGCAGCCATCCCAAGACTAGCTAGTTAGTTATCTAGCTAACCAGGGGCTGGTAGCCAGACCACTGTGAAGCCAGCAAGAATAACTAAGCACTTCCGGGTCGGGGTCACGGATTTTTGGAATCCTTTAGAATGAGTCCTGTCCTGTACATCCTGTATATGCACAATAATCGATGGGCTATATACTATATTAAAATCTAGAGTTTACACAACGAGAGTCGTTGCTTCTATTATTGTGGCCCTTAATCTGTGGAATACTGGTCAGATGCGAATAGAACAAGTATATTGCACTGTTGCAGTCTTTGTGGTGTCCATTCTACTAAGGATCACTATACTGTATATCCTCCAGAGTCTACATACACAAGTTCATCACAACTATTTGTGTGACCCTGTAATGTGCAATATGCATGTTCCAATATGCATATCAGAGTCATAATCTGACCTACAGTATTTCCCACATATGTTCTCTCTTTCAGAACAATGGTGTAGCTCAGGTCCTGGCCTAGGTGACAGGTGGAACAACTGCAAACAGGTTCTGCAGTGGAGGAGCTAGCAGCACAGCTCCATCAATAACATCACGACCTGACAGTAAATCAACCCCTTCACAATCCCTTACAACTACATAATCCCCCAGTACTACTAAAGCAAACAAACATTTCTTAGTCAACAAATATTGTATTTATTTTATGCGGCCATGGTTATTAAATATTATCTTCATTTTCTTGGAGTGCTGAAGTTTCTCCACTGTCACATGATGGAGTGTTGATGATCTTGATGATGAAGAGGATTTGTTGACAGAGCTGGATTCAAGCGTGCATTTAGAGGAGGACTACAGAGAAAAGGGGAGTTCTGTTCATTTACAACATCCACCTTAACGGTTTGTTTTTATCCTGGTTAGGATTTTACTCATGTCATATTTGTTTTGGAAGTAATTGCTTGTATTAATAGTAGCTGTTCGTTTTATATAATAAATCAATTTAGCTTAAAATAAAGTGTATATTTCAAACTGGTTCGTTCTCTAGTTCTGCAACAAGACTAGGACTCAGGACAGGGAATACCTGACTCACAGAGGAATCTGAGGAGTGAGTCGGCCTTACTGTGGAAGGGCAATGTTTCATTCCTAAAAAAGACAATGCCCACAATGGTTTCATGTTACTTTCTTCAAAAATGATATTCATCAGTCATAAAACTGCATACAGTATACTGTTACTGCAGGAAATAAGACGGCTCTAATTCACTGCACATCAAGAATTAAATTAGATATTTAACTCAGGTTAACACACCGTAGTAGTCCGTCACTCACTGTTGTAGCGTTCCTGCAGCAGCTGTGATATTGGTGTAGTGTCCGGCCGGCTCTCATTTACCAGATACTTCCTCTGTTGCTGGTACATGTCCTCCAGCTTCTCCATCAACAGCACTTTGTCTGTGATGATGCTCTTGGTGCATAGCCTCTGAACCTGCAAACCAGGAGGATGGAACTGATGGCCCTTATTTGGCAACAAAAACACAAGTGCCTTTCCATGGCTAACCTTGAAACACATTTACCTGATCTTTGATTTTGTGGACCATGCCCCTGTCTCCTTCAATACTGTAGCCATAGTTTTTGAGGAGCCCCTGTATATGCCTTGTAGACCAAAAAATGGTTTTTGTTTTTAATGTTATGGACATAGATACATAGATAAACACTCATACCGGTAAAGCTAACACAGATGTGGCATGACATTATATCCCACTGGGCACACACTGATTAAATAAACTTTGATGTGGCACCAACGTGGAATAGACGTCTGTGCCCAGTGGGATGGATTTTGATCTGAACTCTGACTCACCTATGGACCTGGGGGTGGGGTTCCAGTACAAACCGCTCCTGTAGGAGGTGCTGCAGCTCTGGTCCCTTCACTTTAAGGATCTTTAGGGCCTTGCAGGCGGCTATACGTACCTGGGGTTTCTCCTCATGATGTAACGCCCAGAGGAGGTGGTCCTGGAGGGTGGGCGTGAGGCAACCGATCTTCCCTAAAGCTAACAAACAATTGCAGTGCCTCGACACGTTCACACATCTGCTTTCTGACACTAGACTTATACTGTATATTTATATACACTATCACAGAAAGTTGCATATCTAGTGCAGTTGCAGTTTCACACTGTCATTACAAAATCCACTCTGTTGGCCAGTGGTCATCACCATGATGCTTACCACTGATTGCAACAACTTTAACCTCCGATGCTGGGTCATTCTGCGTTAGCTGAATCAGCTGATTCAAGACCTAAAACCAAAAAGTAAAGATGAGGAATTTTTTCACCTGAAGTCCATCGTCTATCTATATTGAAGTGATATTGCCAAAGAAGACGTGGTTTATAGGATATATTGGCATGAGTATTAGGCACGAGACGAAGTCGAGACATACATTGTCTGCAAACTGCTGCCTCTCCTCAACCCTTTCTCACCATGCTGCACTTCATAATTAGAGCTGCAGCAGTCAGACAGGCCTGTTTCCTCACAGCCACAAAGTTGTCATTGAAACATTTCAGGAAGGGTGGCAGCAGCTTGGCGGTCATGATCTGCAGATGAGCTATGAGGATGAGAGCCTCCACCCTCCAGGAGGCGGGACCTTCCTCTAGCTTCATTCTGAAACAGCCAATGGGTGAGGTTTTAGGAAAAGAGTGAGATGCTCTCTAATCAGCTCATTAGTGATCACCAAATGCCAGTCTGGTACCTCAGCTCGTTGTGCACATCTCTTCCCATTCCTAGTTTCCCCAGGGCCTGGGCTGCAGCCTGCTTCACATTACCACTCCAGTCATTCCACATCAGGTAGATCAACTTGTTTGCAAGGTCCTACAAAATATAATTTCTAATGAGTACATAATCACATATCAATATCATAATTTTGGTTTGATTTGAGACACCAAATAAATCACAGAATTAGGGACTCAAGAGACACCTTATTAATTGGTCCTTTCAATTGGGAGATAGTGTTGCAAGCCAAGAGTCTGGTCCTCCAGTTGGCACAATTCAACTCCTCAGCCAGCAGAGAGCGAACTAGAGTCTAAAGAAAAATGTTAAGCCCAGAAAAAGGACATTTCAGATATCATGGATTTGCGATTAAACAGAAGAACACAGGCTAATAGTGCTTGCGCCAATGACTGGGTATATCATTTAGTTGAAGCAATTTAAGGGGAACAAATTTGAGTTACACACTGTCTTGCTACTGATGCTGGCAAGTAGAGCCGCTGACTGTTCATTATCTGTGTGAACCTCACTGAAGAAGTGCTGGGAGAGAAGTCTCTGAATGACTGGCCGACTGTGCTCCCCCTCCACAGCCAGGCACTGTGCTGCCACCCAGCTGTCTGCACCTACACCTGCAGAGTCTGACACAAAACACTACACTTTTCATTGAATGTCAGTGAAATGCAATTCATCCTGAATAATAAACCCCTACCTAAGTTATTTACTTAAAGTATTGGCGTTACATTTACGGTTTATATTCCGTTCAGATGTGAGTATTCACACAGACAATATGGGTCTTGGTGTTAGAACATAGTTGCACCTCATGTCTTTCCCTAAGGTATATGTCGTTACAATGTACTCCAAAATCAATACAACCTGACCTAACCTTGATGTAGTGCATTGCGGAGGATTACGCGGGCTCGGGAGTCTGGCGTCCCCATGGCGTACTGGCACACTGCTGCTGCCATCTGAACTCTCTTCACAGGGTCGTCCAGAGCCAGGAGAAGAAGAGGCTGGAGCTCCTGAGGAACTGGCTGGATGTCCCACACACGGCCATACTGACCTGGGGGGAGTTTCCCAAAAACAAGTGCTATGTATGTTTTGTCCTTGGCTACTATATGTGTACATACAGTTGAAGTCGGAAGTTTACATACACTTAGGTTGGAGTCAATAAAACTCGTTTTTCAACCACTCCACAAATTTCTTGTTAACAAACTATAGTTTTGGCAAGTCGGTTAGGACATCTACTTTGTGCATGACAAATCAATTTTTCCAACAATTGTTTACAGACAGATTATTTCACTGTATCACAATTCCAGTGAGTCAGAAGTTTACATACACTAAGTTGACTGTGCCTTTAAACAGCTTGGAAAATTCCAGAAAATGATGTCATGGCTTTAGAAGCATCTGACAGGCTAATTGACATCATTTGAGTCATTTGGAGGTGTACCTGTGGATGTAATTCAAGACCTACCTTTAAATTCAGTGCCTTGTTGCTTGACATCATGGGGAAACATCTAAAGAAATCAGATAAGACCTCAGAAAAAAAATTGTAGACCTCCACAAGTCTGGTTCATCCTTGGGAGCAATTTTCAAACGCCTGAAGGTACCAAGTTCATCTGTACAAACAATGGTACGCAAGTATTAACACCATGGGACCAAGCAGCAATCATACCGCTCAGGAAGAAGACACGTTCTGTCTCCTAGAGATGATTGTACTTTGGTGCGAAAAGTGCAAATTAATCCCAGAACAGCAAAGGACCTTGTGAAGATGCTGGAGGAAACAGGTACAAAAGTATCTATATCCACAGTAAAACAAGTCCTATATCGACATAACCTGAAAGGCCGCTCAGCAAGGAAGAAGCCACTGCTCCAAAACCGCCATAAAAAAGCCAGACTATGGTTTGCAACTGCACATGGGGACAAAGATCATACTTTTTGGAGAAATGTCCTCTGGTCTGATGAAACAAAAATAGAACTGTTTGGCCATAATGACCACTGTTATGTTTGGAGGAAAAAGCGTGATGCTTGCAAGATGAAGAACACCATCCCAACCGTGAAGCACTGGGATGGCATCATCAGGTTGTGGGGGTGCTTTGCTGCAGGAGGGACTCGTGCACTTCACAAAATAGATGGCATCACGAGGAGGAAAATAATGTAGATATATTGAAGCAACATCCCAAGACATCAGTCAGGAAGTTAAAAGCTTTGTCGCAAATGGGTCTTCCAAATGGACAATGACCCCCAAGCATACTTCCAAAGTTGTGGCAAAATGGCTTAAGGACAACAAAGTCAGGTATTGGAGTGGCTATTACAAAGCCCTAACCTCAATCCCATAGAAAATTTGTGGGCAGAACTGAAAAAGTGTGTGCGAGCAAGGAGGCGTGCAAACCTGACTCAGTTAGGAGGAATGGGCCAAAATTCACCCAATTTATTGTGGGAAGCTTGTGGTAGGCTACCTGAAACGTTTGAACAAAAGTTAAACAATTTAAAGGCAATGCTACCAAATACTAATTGAGTGTATGTAAACTTCTGACCCACTAGGAATGTGATGAAATAAAAGCTGAAATAAATAATTCTCTCTACTATTATTCTGACATTTCACATTCTTGAAATAAAGTGGTGATCCTAACTGACCTAAGACAGGGACTTTTTACTAGGATTAAATGTCAGGAATTGTAAAAAACTGAGTTTAAATGTATTTGGCTAAGGTGTATGTAAACTTCCGACTGTACTCTGTACTCAACTGTACTCACACACAATTACCAAAACAAATTGAAAAAGATGAGTTGAGAGATATGACGCAATCTATTACATCTCACCTGCATCTGTGGGATGTTGCTTTTCCCTCGGTCTGTTCACTGCCCCTGATGCACAAGTGGCTATGGCTGACAGGCGAACGTGGTAGTGCAGGTCTTTAAGGGCCCTTTTCAGCCCTTCAATAGTCACACTCTGCCAGGTGATCTCTAAAACAGGAAGGAACAGCCTCCTCAGGTTAAAGACAAACTGAAGTAGTATATCCGGGCATGCTGTAGTGTAACGATGTGAAATAAATTAGGCTGAACAGCACAGTGATATTGACAAATGCTTAGAGAACATCAATATTTAATGACAAGGAGACCTACTGATCTTCCAGGCACTCCTCCATCCCTCCACTGCGTAACGTAAGGAGGAGAGCTCAGCCATAGGGTTGTAGTGGGCTTGCTGTCTGGGCACCTCTGTGTCCTTCCCGCTGTAGTCAGGAGGTCTCAGACCCACCTCTGTGGCATAGTCAGCAGTGGTAGGCAGGTCCACCCACCGCCGAGTACCTTTCTCCACCCGTCGCATTCCTACCCAATGGAATTTGAATGAGGTAAACCATGCTTTAACAGAGGTTGCATTTATTTGGTTAAAGTCCCAACCTTGTGTCTCATTGTGCATGGTTGCTGCTGAAGCCTTCGTCCACTTATCTGGACCACAGGGGAAAAAGTCTTGAAGGTTCTTTTGGTACTCTGAATTGTTGTCCATGATGATGCGATCGTGGTTCCGTGGATCTCGCTGATGTACCTGTTTGGCTATTCCTGCAACATGCAAATTCAAGGAAATGTGATGTAGGTCAATAACCAATATAGAAAAATACTTTTTTCATTTGCATGTGTATTGAGAGGGTGTACCAGAAAATATCTCCTGTTCAAAGTTATTCTCTGTGTGCAAGACATGGCTTCCAAGACGGGGGTTGAGGCTATCCTGAAGACGAGGAGGTTGAGGGGTTTCAATGTGCTTGACTGCTACAGTGTTGGCAGTCTGGTTCATACCCCCAGGCTCATCAGAACATGCAGGGGGAAGAGAGTAGCCCTGCACCCTGCAGCAGGTATGTCAAGTGAAAATAGAGATCAGTGATATAAAACTGTGAATACAAATTCTTATGATCTACACATTATAGAAACTCACATAAAACATCAACTTTAGTGCATTGGACACTATTTGTTTGAAGCGTAAAACTGACTGGGGACTCAATAATTCAACATTAAATATTACGGTAGGTTTTGTCTCCTTGCCTGTAGTATACTGGAAGAGGTGTCTCAGCCTTGCTGCTCTGAAGAGCCTGCTGCTTCTCAGTCTGCTTGTGGAGATCTTGGTAGCTGCAGAAATCCTCCTCACACATCGGCTCCTCATTGACTAGATCTGTGGCGCTGGCTGAACCATACTGACTCCTCAGCAGTGACTGCAGCCGAGTCTTATTCTGGCACTGGTTTGGAATCTGTTGACTCACTATCCACTGGGCTGTGGTCTTGGTCAGCTTCTTTAGCACAAACTCATCCCAGTGGCAGCTCTTTAAACGATCCTCCCTGCCTCCTGTAGATGCTTCCTCGAGACAGTTGTAAACATTAGAAACTCCTCGTAGTCCTGTCCTTTTAAAGGAGTCCAAGAGCCCCCCCTGGTGACTAGGGAGTGTAGAGGAGCCTTTGGCAGTCAATGGAGCAAGATGGGATATTTGTAATTCAGGGAGCATAGAGGGAGGGTCTCTGAAGCCTCTGTTCTTGGCAGGATCCTGAGGTGAAGGATGAAGGGGGATACCTTTCATTGATTTTATCCCTGTGCTCTTCGGCTTGGGACTTGGTGCCAGAGGTCCAGAGGCATTGAAAAGCCAGTGGAAGTCAGCTTGACTGTAAGGTATACTGTCTGACCCCATCTCCCATATAACATCTTTGGAGAAGGTGAGACCGCAGGTGGCATTGTTGAGGAGTTGTCTGTAGAGCTGCTGGCCTTTCAGATTTTGTAGGCGGCCCACCTTTGATTTGGTGCGTTTTACCAAATCCATGTTGCTTAATGTATCCTCTTGGGGAACAAACCATTCATAAAAAAATATAACATAAATAGTGTAAAATTCAAAAAGCCTCACATTGCTAGGTTCATATGTTGCTGAGTGGATAAAATACCATAAAAGGATGCATAAAATCTCATTAAAAGGAATGATAATGTAAATCGCTAGAATATTGTATCTTGAGCCTGCTAATCAGCCCACTTAAATTATAAGTATAAGATGCATGTTTCAAACCATAACATCTCAAACCATAAAAAGCCTAAACACTTACCTGCATATTTTGTTGTCTGTCCGTATACCTGTTGTAGTAAACAGAATACTAGGTCTTAAATATATTTATATATATTATATCTATAATGTTATCTTCAACCTAGACATAATCCAGGAAGAACCACCACCTTCAATGCTGCTAACATGTATCAGTTGTTGACCATTAGTTGTCATGGCAACACATCAGTTGAGAGTTTGCCAGGGTTAGCTTTGTTGCTGTCTTTGTGAATATAGCAACAATGTAGGCAACAATGTATCAACAACCAACAGATATTTTATGCTTACACAAAACACAGATGATTTTGTTAGATGCCTTTTTATTAACAGTCACTGCCATTTAAAACGGCACTCAAGATACTTAACTAGTTAAATAAAAATAAAACGGCACAATTTCTTTATTGCTCTCTGTATGCTTTTAAAATGTTGACAATAACTTTGTTCAAACTCCATATTTAATCCAATCAAGTTCTTTGCAATATAATGGTAATTTATAAAGCAATATTATCTCTTCATGATTTCTATTAAAATAATCTGTATCAATAATTTAACTGCTTTGGACTCAAATAGACTACAATTCATCTTTTGAAACGAACTTTGAGAATTGTTGTAAGTATCTCAACATGCACCCGTGAGAAGATAGGTATGTAGGCTCATGTTAGCTTTTGAGCATGGCTTGCATTTGTTGTAACAAATTATTCATATTATTAATAATTGATTATGATTATTAATAATTAGTAGTATTATTCAAACTCTCACATAAATAGATTTGTGTAACGAGTGTGCTGAGAGTCGGGTAGCAAGTTCAGGGATTGAGTGTTTTAATAAATAAAATAAACATGACACACAAGCAATGCACCGACATGAACAAAGAGTCAATAACACCTGAGGAAAGAACCAAGGGGAGTGACAGATATAGGGAAGATAATCAAGGAGGTGATGGAGTCCAGATGAGTGTCATGAGGCGCAAGTGCGCGAGTCGATGGTGACAGGTGTGCGGGATAATCAGCAGCCTGATGACCTAGATGCTGGAGAGGGAGTATACGTGACAGTACCCCCTCCCCAATGCGCCGCTCCAGCCGCAGGACACCGTCAAAGGGGATGAACCCGGGGAACAGGAGCGGACCAGTCACCCCTGCTGATGCGCGAGAACCTGTCACGCCAGCTGAGGCACGGGAACCTGTCAAGTCAGCTGGGGCGCGGGAACCTGACAGATCGGTTGAGGCAGGGGAGCCTGGTGATCCGGTGGAGGCATGAAAGCCTGACGAGCCGGCTGAGGCAGGGGAGCCTGGCGATGCGGCTGAGACAGGGGAGCCCGACGAGCTGGCTGAGACAGGGGAGCCGTCTGAGGCAGAGGCTGTGGCTCGGGTGGTTGTTGTCCTTGATGATCTTTATGGCCTTCCTGTGACATCGGGTGGTGTAGGTGTCCTGGAGGGCAGGTAGTTTGCCCCCGGTGATGCGTTGTGCAGACCTCACTACCTTCTGGAGAGCCTTACGGTTGTGGGCGGAGCAGTTGCCGTACCAGGCGGTGATACAACCCGACAGGATGCTCTCGATTGTGCATCTGTAGAAGTTTGTGAGTGCTTTTGGTGACAAGCCGAATCTCTTCAGCCTCCTGAGGTTGAAGAGGCGCTGCTGCGCCTTCTTCACAACGCTGTCTGTGTGGGTGGACCAATTCAGTTTGTCCGTGATGTGTACGCCGAGGAACTTAAAACATACGACCCTCTCTACTACTGTCCCGTCGATGTGGATAGGGAGGTGCTCCCTCTGCTGGTTCCTGAAGTCCACAATCATCTCCTTTGTTTTGTTGACGTGGAGTGTGAGGTTATTTTCCTGACACCACACTCCGAGGGCCCTCACCTCCTCCCTGTAGGCCGTCTCGTCGTTGTTGGTAATCAAGCCTACCACTGTAGTGTCGTCCGCAAACTTGATGATTGAGTTGGAGGCGTGCATGGCCACGCAGTCGTGGGTGAACAGGGAGTACAGGAGAGGGCTCAGAACGCACCCTTGTGGGGCCCCAGTTTTGAGGATCAGCGGGGTGGAGATGTTGTTACCTACCCTCACCACCTGGGGGCGGCCCGTCAGGAAGTCCAGTACCCAGTTGCAAAGGGCGGGGTCGAGACCCAGGGTCTCGAGCTTGATGACGAGTTTGGAGGGTACTATGGTGTTAAATGCTGAGCTGTAGTCGATGAACAGCATTCTCACATAGGTATTTCTCTTGTCCAGATGGGTTAGGGCAGTGTGCAGTGTGGTTGCGATTCAGTCGTCTGTGGACCTATTGGGGCGGTAAGCAAATTGGAGTGGGTCTAGGGTGTCAGGTAGGGTGGAGGTGATATGGTCCTTGACTAGTCTCTCAAAGTACTTCATGATGACGGAAGTGAGTGCTAAGGGGCGGTAGTCGTTTAGCTCAGTTACCTTAGCTTTCTTGGGAACAGGAACAATGGTGGCCCTCTTGAAGCATGTGGGAACAGCAGACTGGGATAAGGATTGATTGAATATGTCCGTAAACACACCAGCCAGCTGGTCTGCGCATGCTCTGAGGACGTGGCTGGGGATGCCGTCTGGGCCTGCAGCCTTGCGAGGGTTAACACGTTTAAATGTTTTACTCACGTCGGCTGCAGTGAAGGAGAGTCCGCAGGTTTTGGTGGCGGGCCGTGTCAGTGGCACTGTATTGTCCTCAAAGCGAGCAAAGAAGTTATTTAGTCTGTCTGGGAGCAAGACATCCTGGTCCGCGACGGGGCTGGTTTCCTTTTTGTAATCCGTGATTGACTGTAGACCCTGCCACATACCTCTTGTGTCTGAGCCGTTGAATTGCAACTCTACTTTGTCTCTATACTGACACTTAGCTTGTTTGATTGCCTTGCGGAGGGAATAGCTACACTGTTTGTATTCGGTGTATTTGGTCCACTATATCTACCCGAGGAAGACCTCTCCTGATGGAAACCTCCTCTATTGGAGAGGGGCTGTTGTGGCTGTCCTCCAGCCCAAAGAGCTTCTCAACATGGTAGTGCACAAAGGCTGTACGGGACTCTATAAGCACCCTTAGGGGCCAGGACAGCATGAGAAGAGCAGTGAACCAGAACGGCACCTGAGAAGTATACCAGAGCAACCGGTCAGGGTCCACGTAGGCTATCAGATGCTCTCTAAAGTTCACGTTTTTCAGTTGCAACCCTTCTCGAGCCTCCATGTAGTCATCTAAACCCTCAATCTCTGAGAAGAACCTGGCACGTTGGTTGAGGTAATTCTTTTCGGGTCCAGCCCCAGCAAAACTGAAGCACTTAGTGAAACAAAGTGTTGTTGCCGGGTGGCTCTCCAGTCCACGTAGATCCCGTGAGACGTCCCGCATACCACAGCGACTGTATTCAAACTCTCCCTCACCCTCGTGTGTGTTGACCTGCTCATGGTAGACGTAGGTGGTGGTGTAGGCTTCCCCGGTCCGGTAGCGGGTCACCTGTCTGGTCCTCAGAACAAAATGGTAACTTATGGCCTTCCACTAAACACACGGACGGGCTTGTCGCATCCTCAATAGGTACTCATACACGCTATCCACATTAGCCTTACACTGTAGCTAACTGCGAGCCCAGCAGTGCCAACACTCTACCAGGTAGACAACATAGAGCATGAACAGGAAGGCAAGAGTGATGTACACATAGCCGTCAGAGCAGGGGCTGTCATGGTAAATCATAGCGCCTCCTCCCATGCCAACCTCCTTGATTGAGGAAATGGAGGTCAAGGAGGTGATGAATGAGTCGAAGCTGAGTTTGGTGACTCGGATGAGCTGGCACCAAGCCACAGCGCCCAGGCAGCTGTACATCGGCAGGGAGAGCAGAAGGCACCGACAGTGGGACTCTGGACACATACAGGCACTCAAGGACTGCTTCGCAGGCTGCTGCTGCAGAGAAAGAGAGGAGGAAAAAGAGAAACAGTGTGAGAAAAAAGCTTACATACAATACTCTATTTTTCACATCTATTAAAGATAAAAGGCTGCATTTAAATAGCTTTTAGCAGTGTGATGAAAAGGAGAACATGGTTTGAAGAACTTACAGAATTCACTAGGGAATCTAATAAAAGTACAACAGTTTATTTACGTTTCTTCTTTCCTGTGACACTATGTCTGATGAATCAGTTCGATGATTTTGCTGTGTTTAAGGTGCTTGATCACAAGGTAGTCTATTTGATATTTACCTATACAGGTTGAAAGGTTTTTAACGGGGCAGAAACAACAGTGTCACATGAATTATAGATCTACAGTATCACATGAAAGAGAATGGTAAAACATGATGAAAAGTGAGTCCACATGCCAATGAGCCTAAAAAATGTCACTGATCCAATTTTGCTGTGGGCAAATTAACATGACAGGGCTGTAATGTGCTGAGCTTTTCCAAACTCAGAATACATTAAATGAGGTTGGAGCGATAGCATGTAGGTCACATGAATGTAATTTAATTAGGCTATGCTGCAATGGGAACAAATGCTAATCACATTAGCTCAATGTACAACTAACATTCCCCCAAAAATCCTCCCTCGCAACTGTATTTTCAGACCCCCTATGTTTCTGCTAACGTTTCAAGCATCTTTGCACGGGTTACAGCAAGCATGCACCATGTCCAACAGGGCGTGTGTATCCTCAATCCCCCAGTGACTCGTTAAATAATCTATGACCTCAGACGGCTGCTAAAATGAACGTTGATTTTCTATACTAAACTTGACCACAACAGAATCAAACACACAAGTCATCGGATTACACATTCTGTGCGCCCTATGTCTGCTGAGTGTAAAGTGAAAAGTTCAGTGCAGCAACCCGTCTTCGAAAGTGCTCACATTTGCAATTCTGACTGCCAACGAAATGTCTCCTCTTCAGCAGAGGCATTCTCACAAAGTTGCTCTATTTTGTTCCAGTACAATGAGTCAGACCTAAGGCAACTGGCTAGAAAACATTACAAATAGGCAGGGTTAACTTAGTTATACTTTGTCTTGTTGTATTCAGCTAATTAAGGTCTTTCAGGTGTCTATAGCCATTCACCCATGAAGATCCATTGACAACATAGTGGACGTGTCATTGTGGTCTTTTCAGCTCTCAGAATTAGTGTTGCTTCATGCAAGAAACGTCTCATTAACTGATATGTGCTCAAAGGAGAGCTCAGTCAGCAATGACTCAGGAGTCAATCATTAGTAAACTTCGTTCCAATAACACAGTGGTTCCCAACCAGGGGTACTAGGGCCCCTAAGGGTACTAGGTTTATCCACAAGGGGTACTTGAGAAGACTCATGAGACCATAGGGCCTACTAGTAAAATGCACATGAGGGGGTACAGTACTTCTGGGGTACTCCGGGCAGATCAAAATTCAGTTTGTGGTACAGTAACCGATAATAGTGTGCTACTGGTAAAGCGTTTCACATGAAGGTTATGAACCAAACTAATCAGACCAGACAGAAAGGGCTGACTCAGACGGGACATGCAATCAGGCATCGACAACACAAGCAAAACATCCAAAATAGCATTGACCTTTTTAGAGCATCCTGGTACAGGGCAACACAGCATCATAGGTCAAGACCTCTGGGTCATGGACATACTGTCGGTTTGAGGTAAAAACAACTTGTTATAATTTTATGGTCTCTCATAGAAGCTATATTTCACGGTGAGCTGCACACAACCAATTCCCCAGATGGAATAAGTGTTATTACAGACTGGAGGTAAAGCTCTCACATCCCGAGTACACATCATTAAAGGGTACAAAATCCAGGTTCTCAGAATTACTGTATTGAGCCTTGCATACATATGCCATTACTAGGCTCTGTCTTCTATGACTTGTATTTCTTAGGGAAATTACGTTGTTTAATGTGTTATACATAACACAGTACTTTGAATGTAGAATTACATTCATGTAGATATGATGGTAGGGATGGACATCATACAGGCCCCATGCTGCTCTTGGCTATTGCATTTCCGTAAAATCTGAGAAACTATTAAATGAGATAGTATTTTGCTGGTGAATTAATAGTGATTATTAGACTCCAGTGAACAGATAAAGGATGTTGTGGTTACCAATTGCACTCTGTATAGAATTTCTTCCATCTGAGCAGAGGAATGAAATAGACATGACATGAATAGCAACAATCAATATATGATACGGGCTACATGTATAGGCCCACAGATATTGAGTGTGTGCCTTTTATTATGAGACTGTGTGTAGAAGGCTATCTATCATGACATTTTAATTCATAAAAAAGGCAACACCATTGTGCGCTTTTTCAGGATGATGCTGTCATTCCTATCATGTAATCTGCATTTAAAATCAAATCAAATTGTATTTGTCACATACACATGGTTAGCAGATGTTAATGCGAGTGTAGCGACATGCTTGTGCTTCTATTTAAATGCTTAGCCTTCTGCATTTGAATGAAAATGTTGCATTAACTCTCACCTCTTCCAGTACATCACTGCTGGCCGGTGCAGTCTCTCCATCATTGGGGGTCTTGGGCGCTGTGTCTTCCGCAGCGGTATCAACTTCGAAATTGGGAGAGAACATGCTGCTGTCTGGACATGATAGCATCAAGTCCAAGCTTCCCGTAGCCAAGCCCCCTCTCCTTTCTGATCCTCAACAGAGTTTCAGATCACCTGGGCTAAGGCCAAAGCAAATGGGAATCCCGCTTTAGGAGCTCCCATCGCTTGAACCCGGAGGGCGGGGACGATTCGATCGCAGAGGCTTTGCTAATATAGTCAAACAGAAACCGTAATGTGAAACACCAAAACAAAAGTGATGAAAGTGATACGCTGTCACACATGAGTGCGCAATAAATGGCCTGATCACTGATTAAAAGTCTGATCACTGATCCGATATCTAAAATGAATGGCAAAACATCCTAATGAGAAAGTGATGTCATTTCGCTTTTTACAAGCAGGAAAAAGCATAACAGAATTTTACATTTCAAAATAATTGATGCGCACCAATGATGTGTGTAGGCTATGTGCAGCATCAGCATCTGTAGCCCATTAAAGAAGAAGAAGACGGCCTGGTCAATTACATCACATGAAATACTGTAGTTAAGGCTGCGCAATCCATGACACCACCTGTTGTCTGCAGCCAGATAGCCTCGTTCCAAAAAGTGAGATTTTTCCTAAATTATGCACCCATGGTAAATATATTCAGTAGCTTTGATTGGACTGATCATTTAAACGCCATACTTTCAAAATCTTCGCCAGCAGTCATCATCATGAATCAAGTCAACATTCTACTGGCAAATCCTTTTTCATTCCTTGTCATATGAAGAGAAATAATGAAGAGAAATTATAGATCAAACGTATCGGTGCTCATCGGCCATTGAACATAAACATTACACAACAAGTTGGAAATCACAAATTCAACAATGAGTGGTTTGGAAGGAATCAGTGGCTAACTGCAAGCATTGCAAAGAAATCACAAGCCTGCTATTCAGTGGAGTAGGTGTGTGGTCCCAAGTCTGGGTTTAAGGATAAACATTAAACATTGGCCATGCTGTCTATCCAGCATGACTTCTGCCTCGCTCAAAACAACTGTAAACTCAGAACTGGGAAATCTGATTTTAGTGACTTCAAAACAACTGGGAACTTGAAAAAAATGAGCTCCAACTGGGAAAATAGGTTTTGAAGGTCATCCAACTGGAATTGCAAGTAGGGAACTCTGGCCTCTTTCTAGAGCTCCGACCTGATGATCACTGACGTCATCATGATTCGACCTTGTTTTTTCAGAGTTCCCAGTAGTCTTGAAAGGACCATAAATCCAGAGAATGCCAGACTTTGATGACAAAGTTTAGTGACGAAATTTGCCCCCGAAGGACTGCTGCGTCACCTTCCTGCTCAAGTGAGAATAGCACAACAAGATGAGTCCAAAAATGTATTGTATGCTGTTGCGTAAATGATGTAATATGCCAGGGAGACTGTAGCTAAGAAAGTAATACTAAGTGTATATTGTGTAGTACACTGTTAGTAGCCAATGTGCCTCACCCTAATCATTTGGACCCTTTTCCGCTAATAACAGATACTGCGTTTTGGAAGTGTCAATGCGGGAATGATATTTGGTTTTCATTTGGTACTAATCGGTCAGCAGGTGTCGCTATTTTAAAAGGCAACTTTAAGGGTCATATATAGAGTCATGAAGCAGATAATACAGGGAGATGGATTACACTATTGGTAGATTCAATTCATTGTTGTAAATACTTATGCTACCAATAACAAGTCAAGTAACTGTATTTTATTTAGAGACATTGAGAGGAAAATAATTAAAATTATGTCTAAATTTCCATTGGCCAAAGTAATATGGGGTGGAGATTTTAATACAGTATTACATGATAATGTAGATTGATGGCCTCCTAAGGATAGCAATTCTGTTTGTGAGATAAGGAATATATGTCTAAGGTTAGGTGTTCTAGATATTTGGAGACATAAGAACCCAGGTAAGATTATGTTTACATGGAGTACCAAAGATTTATGTATACAATCCCGTATTGATTTCTGGCTGAAGATATGGCTGACAAGGTTGATACAGTCTCAATTAAACCATCGATTTTAACAGACCACAAAGGGTACTCAATAAAGATAAATATGCATGGTTTGTCAACAAAAAAAGTTAGTAAAGGTTACTGGAAAATGAATAAGACTTTACTAGAGAATTAAGTATTTAAGAAGGAAGTAGCAGGAATTATTGATAAATACTGGAATTGTGCCTGTGTTATGAATATGTTTGGAAGTTACTGGGAGCTAATGAAATTTGAAATAGCTTTTGGCTATTTCAATGGGGAAAGAAATTGCTTGTGCCAAGAGAGAGAAAGAATATGACATCATAAAGGGAATAATGGATTATACTAAAAAAACTGAACTAACTAATCAGGAATTACTGGAGCTATCATCATTGCAAATGCAGTTAGACTGTATCTAGGAGGAAAAGGCCCGGGGAGCGTTTGTAAGATCAAGACGAAGATGGATGGAAGAGGGAGAGAAAAATACAAAGTATTTCTTTAATTTAGAAAAAAGGGCAGGCGAAAAGACTTCCATATGTAAATTAATGATCAGTAATACTCCCAATGAAAATCCAAATGAAATCTCTCAGCCTGTTGCCCAATTTTATCAGAATCTGTATACATCACCCCAGTCAACTTCCAATATGGATCTTTTCTTAGACAATGTAGCAAACATTGCTAAGAAGATAGATAATGATTTCAGGGATTTTTGTGATGATGAGTTATCTGAAATTGAGATAAAAGACTGTATTAAAAGCCTTAAGGACAATAGGTCCCCTGGAAATGATGGTTTAATAAGCGAGTTTTATAAAGCATTCAATGATAAATTGATTCCTTTCATTCTTGCTAGGTTCCAAGAATCAATAGAAAAAGGGGAGTTACCGGCTTCCTTAAAGCAAGGTGTAACTACTTTGATTCCCAAACCTAATAAGGATAGTCTTTATATTGACAACTGGAGACCCATTAGCCTGTTGAATAATTATGGGAAATTATTTGCCCTTGTATTTGCTAAGAGGTTGAAACAAGGCTTGCATCATATAATTGACGAAGAACAATCTGGTTTTATGCATGGTCGACACATTAGTAATAACATCAGGTTGATCTTACATATGATTGACTATAATGACCTCATCCTTGATGATAGTTTTCTTATGTTTGTTTATTTTTTTAAAGCTTTTGACACTGTAGAACATGGGTTTATGTTCAAAGCAATACGTTTTTTGATATAAAGCCTTTTTTTTATATAAAGCAGTCCAAACTTTATATAGTGGTTGTACTAGCTCTGTAAAATTACCTCAAGGGACATCCCAAAAATGTGATATTGGGTGTGGAATTAGGCAGGGCTTCCCAATTAGTCAATTTTATTTTTTATTGATTACTCAAATTATGTCTCTTCATATCAAGAAAGGAAATTTAAGGTGTTTGCACTTGGCAATGAATTTAAACTATGTCAACTGGCTGATGATACCACCATATTTTTGAGAGACAGGAATGAGGTTTCTAAAGCAGTTTCCTGTATTGAAGACTTCCTTAGTTTCAGGTTTGAACATTAATATCAATAAGTCAGTCTTATTTCCACTGAAGGATTGTGTTTTACAGGAAGTATATGGTATCCCAGTTAAAGATACGGTTACTTATCTTGGAATTGTTATTTGCAAGGACGAAAAACAAAGGAGTGAATTAAACTTTAACCCCATTATTGAGAAAACAAAGAAGAAATTTAACCTCTGGTTGCTGAGAGATATCTCGTTATATGGTTGGGTTTTATTGTCCAAAGCTGACGGGTTATCCAGATCGGTTTATGTCTTGTTATCACTTGAATTATCCATAAAATTGTAAAGGACTTAGATAAGATTCTTTATAATTTTATTTGGATGTACAAGCCTCACTATCTATGGAAAGATATTCTCACTAATACCCATGAACAAGGAGGTCTTGAGGTTTTAGATTTCAATACTCTAAATAATACTTGTAAAATAAATTGGATTCTGAAGTATATTAAAAACCAGAACAATATTTGGAATGTCTTCCCTAAGTATTTATTTGACTCTGTTGGTGGTTTGATGTTGATAAAATCCCAGTAAAATTGGCCAAATTCCATAAGCAGGCAATTTTAGCTTGGATGTTAGCGTATAAACACACTTTTCCCCCCTCACAGATACTTTCTATGGAACAACAAAATTATACGATTTAAAAATAAGTCTAATTTTTTTCGTAACTGGCTTGAAAATACAATTATTTTGGTTGGTCAGTTACTGAATGAGGATGGATATCTACTCTCATATGGGGAATTTCTTGATAAGTTTAAAATTCCAATAACCCCCGAAATAATGTGCAATTGTGTAACGGTTTTCCTCCTCCTCCTCATCCGAAGAGGAGGAGCATGGATTGAACCAAGGCGCAGCGTTGTGAAATGACATGATTTAATAAAGACACGACAAAACAACGAAGACAGAAAACGAAGAATACTTGAATTAACTAACAAAATAACAAAACGAATGTGTAGACAGACCTGAATTATACGAACTTACATAAAACACGAAGAACGCACGAACAGGGAAAATAGACTACACAAAAGAACGATGTACAAACAAACCGAACAGTCCCGTATGGTGCGACAAACACTGACACAGGAGACAACCACCCACAACGAACACTGTGAAACAACCTATCTAAATATGACTCTCAATTAGAGGAAACGCCAAACACCTGCCTCTAATTGAGAGCCATACCAGGCAACCCTTAAACCAACATAGAAACAGAAAACATAGAATGCCCACCCAAACTCACGTCCTGACCAACTAACACATACAAAACTAACAGAAAACAGGTCAGGAACGTGACATAACCCCCCCCTTAAGGTGCGAACTCCGGGCACACCAGCACAAAGTTTAGGGGAGGGTCTGGGTGGGCATCTGACCACGGCGGTGGTTCAGGCTCAGGACGAGGTCCCCACCCCACATTAGTCAATCCCATCTTGCTAATCCCCCTCAGAATGACCACCTCTCTATTTCACCCACCTAATATATGCAACACAAAATAAAGGGACAGCTCCGGGACAAGGTAGCTCAGGACATAGAGGTAGGTGAGAATAGAGAGGTAGATAGAGAGGTAGCTCAGGATAGAGGGGCAACTCCGGACTGAAAGGCAGCTCCGGACAGAGAGACAGCTCTGGACTGAGGGGCAGTTCTGGATTAATGGCCGCTCTGGGCTGAGGGGCAGCTCATGACTGGCTGACGGCTCTGGACGCACATGGCTGGCTGACGGCTCTGGACGCTCATGGCTGGCTGATGGCTCTGGACGCTCATGGCTGGCTGACGGCTCTGGACGCTCATGGCTGGCTGACGGCTCTGGACGCTCATGGCTCGCTGGCGGCTCTGGACGCTCATGGCTCGCTGGCGGCTCTGGCAGATCCTGTCTGGTTGGCGGCTCTGGCAGATCCTGTCTGGTTGGCGGCTCTGGCAGATCCTGTCTGGTTGGCGGCTCTGGCAGATCCTGTCTGGTTGGCGGCTCTGGCAGATCCTGTCTGGTTGGCGGCTCTGGCAGATCCTGACTGACGAATGGCTCTAGCGGCTCCTGACTGACTAACGGCTCTGACGGCTCGGGACAGACGGGCGGCTCTAATGGCTCGGGACAGACGGATGGCTCAGATGGCGCTGGGGAGACGGATGGCTCAGACGGCGCTGGGGAGACGGATGGCTCAGACGGCGCTGGGGAGACGGATGGCTCAGACGGCGCTGAGGAGACGGATGGCTCAGACGGCGCTGAGGAGACGGATGGCTCAGACGGCGCTGGGGAGACGGATGGCTCAGATGGCGCTGAGGAGACGGATGGCTCAGACGGCGCTGAGGAGACGGATGGCTCAGATGGCGCTGAGGAGACGGATGGCTCAGATGGCGATGCGGAGACGGATGGCTCAGACTGATCCTGTCTAGCGGAAGGCTTTGGCTGCTCCTGTCTGGTGGAAGGCTCTAGCGGCTCCTGTCTGGCGGAAGGCTCTAGCGGCTCCAGTCTGGCGGAAGGCTCTAGCGGCTCCAGTCTGGCGGAAGGCTCTGTAGGCTCATGGCAGACGGGCGGCTTTGCAGGCTCATGGCAGACGGGCGGCTTTGAAGGCTCAATACAGACGAGCAGTTCATGCGGCGCTTGGCAGACGGACAGTTCAGGCGCCGTTGGGCAGACGGCAGACTCTGGCCGGCTGAGACGCACTGTAGGCCTGGTGCGTGGTGCCGGAACTGGAGGCACCGGACTGGAGACACGCATTTCAAGCCTAGTGCGGGGAGCAGGGACAGGGCACACTGAGTTCTCAAAGCGTACTATTTGCCTGGTGCGTGGTACCGGCACTGGTGGCACCGGGCTGAGTGCACGCACATCAG
Organism: Salvelinus fontinalis; assembly: GCF_029448725.1. Lineage (NCBI taxonomy): Eukaryota > Metazoa > Chordata > Actinopteri > Salmoniformes > Salmonidae > Salvelinus > Salvelinus fontinalis. The sequence goes on along the minus strand of NC_074679.1, from coordinate 17,945,875 downwards.
GACGAGTACGGGGAGAAGGAACAGTATGTACAGGGCTCTGGAAACGCACAGGTGACTTAGTGCGTGGTGCCGGAACTGGAGGCACTGGGCTGGAGACACGCACCATAGGAAGAGTGCGTGGAGGAGGAACAGGGCTCTGAAAACGCACTGGAAGCCTGGTGCGTGGTGTAGGCACTGGTGGTACTGGGCTGGGGGGGGGAGGTAGCGCCGGAAATACCGGACCGTGCAAGCTACTGGCTCCCTTGAGCATTGAGCCTGCCCAATCTTACCTGGTTGAATGCTCCCCGTCGCCCGACCAGTGCGGGGAGGTGGAATAACCCGCACCGGGCTATGCACACGTACAGGAGGCACCGTGCGCTCTACTGCGTAACACGGCGTCTGCCCATACTCCCGCTCTCCACGGTTAGCCTGAAAAGTGGGCGCAGGTCTCCTGCCTGCCCTTGGCCCACTACCTCTTAGCCCCCCCCAGAAATTTAATTTTTTGGGGTTTCTTCACGGGCTTCCTTGCTAGCCGCGTACCTTCATAAATCCGTTTTTGAGCTTCATTCTCCGGTTTCCAGCCACGTCTCTTTGCTGCCTCCTCATACCACCGCTCCTGGGCTCGCGCTGCTTCCATCTCCTCACGAGCGCGGCGATATTCCCCAATATGAGCCCAGTGTCCTTTTCCCTCCAATACTTCCTCCCAAGTCCATGAGTCCTGATTTCTTGGCCGCTGCTCGAACTCATGCTGCTTGGTTCTGGATCGGTGAGTGGTTCTGTAACGGTTTTCCTCCTCCTCCTCATCCGAAGAGGAGGAGCATGGATTGAACCAAGGCGCAGCGTTGTGAAATGACATGATTTAATAAAGACACGACAAAACAACGAAGACAGAAAACGAAGAATACTTGAATTAACTAACAAAATAACAAAACGAATGTGTAGACAGACCTGAATTATACGAACTTACATAAAACACGAAGAACGCACGAACAGGGAAAATAGACTACACAAAAGAACGATGTACAAACAAACCGAACAGTCCCGTATGGTGCGACAAACACTGACACAGGAGACAACCACCCACAACAAACACTGTGAAACAACCTACCTAAATATGACTCTCAATTAGAGGAAACGCCAAACACCTGCCTCTAATTGAGAGCCATACCAGGCAACCCTTAAACCAACATAGAAACAGAAAACATAGACTGCCCACCCAAACTCACGTCCTGACCAACTAACACATACAAAACTAACAGAAAACAGGTCAGGAACGTGACAAATTGTTTTTGATGCGATTCCAAGGGGGGTTTTATCTCTTTTTAAATTCCTCTGTGGTTGATGTAAGTAACATAGATTTACATGAAAATATATTCATTGGCAATATTAACATCAAAGATAAATGTAGTAATAACCAAATTAGGAATATTGTTTGTGATACTACAATTCCCTCAGCAAGATTATTTGTGATTTCTGTGGAATGAAGAAGGAGACCATTTAGCATATTTTTTTGGCCTGTGTTTATAGTAGAATTTTTGGGATTGACAGAGAATTTTGTTACAAAAAAAATAGGACCGGTTGTACAATTTAATTGTTTTGATATGATGATTTATTTCAGAAATTCTGACATTGAAGATGTACCTAGTGTACCTAATAATACATTTCATATTCACAAATACAAATGGTCTAATTCAAAACCTAACTTTTTTCACTTTATAAATTAATTTAAACAATATGGCACTACTTTAACTAAAATGAAAAACAAAAAGGCAATTAAAGCTTGTATTATTAATGAATATGATTTGTTTGTTTAGGATTCCTGGCAATGTAAATAGTTTGTATGTATGCTTGTTTGCATGTGACTATTCCTCTTTTGTTTATTGATATTTGTTAATTGAAAAAAATATTTCAAAAAAGAGAGTAAGAACAGCCCTTAGCTTTGGTATATTGGCCATATACCACACCTCCTCGGGCCTTATTGCTTAAATATACCACGGCTTTCAGCCGATCTGCGTTCAGGGCTCAAACCACACAGTTTTGTAAAGGGAAATAATGCACGCTCTAAAATGTGAGTGGAACAACTGACCTTCCACAGAGTTATTTTCCAGAGAACGCATAGAGCCACGAGTTGATTATCCGTTATATACCATGGCTATAATTTAACAAATTTTCTTCTAGAAATGTGTTCATTTGCTGCTAAAAATATGTTCAACATCCACTGAAGTAGCTAGCAGAAGTTGTGACAGAAGTTGCCTTGGTAACCAAACAAACAGACTTTCTAGTTTAGCTAACCAAATGATCAGTCCTAACTTGCTATTATGAAAATCGAATTCAACAATGGCAACAACAAAAAAATCGTCGTTTCCTTTCAAAGGTAACTCAAACATATAATTAACTATAGCCATTGAATTGTACCATGCAAATAATACTATGCGTTATAGGGAAATAATGCACGGTCTAGAATGCCTAATGCCTAAGAAAAGTTTGCTTTCTGATCAGGACACTCCACACTGTTCATTACGAGGAGATCGCATTGAATATCAAACACCAAGCTAGCTAAATAGGCTGTTGCTAGCATACCTGCCAATATTACAACCGAATTAAAAAATACCAGTTGCTGAAAACAGCTGGTCAACCTAGAAACATGTGGGAGGATTTGACAACATAGCGACACTTGCGTCATAACTGCAACATGGGGACCAGAGAAATTAATATTCGTCACTTACCACATTAGGTCATCAGATGCTCCCAAAAAATAAGTATCCGTTGGACCTGCATTTAAAATGAATCAAAGTTAGGTTGGTGTGGTTGGTTTAGCTTTCTCTAACTTTGTAGTAAGTATGATCTGCATGTGTAGGCACATATTGCAAGGTGCCCAGATATCTTTACTAACTGTCCCATTATCTGGTTTAAATGTCCATTCTAGAATGCACTTCTAACCAATGAGAAATGAATATTCAACAACGCTGTGGTATAATGTGTGATAACATCTGACTAAGGGCTGTTGTTAACTGTTGACCCAGTTGTTAATTCTAATAATATTAATTCGATGTTGCTATGCTAAACAAATTTGCATGAAGCTAGCTAGCAGAGATTCGACGATGATGATGCGAGACAATCATTTCAATATATAATGATTGAATAAATATCCAATAAGCCTACAGTACATAGGCAACAAGTATGGTTGGCGAGTCCGAGCTTACCTAGCAGAGATTCAATGATGATGAGAGACCAGAACGTCAATAAGTAATGATTTTAAAATATTCTAGTCGATATTGGATATAACGTCACAGCCTCGCCTGACTGTTGAAAAACAACCTGTGGTTACCTAGGTTACCCATTGGCTCAAACGCAATTTTCTTGTCTGTTTGTTTTAGTCAATTACAAAAATGCATTCAAGAAAAGTACAACATGTTAAAGCGCCTTACAATTATGAACATGATCAGTAGGTTTTCAATGTACTGTCTGTGTTTGTTGGCTGCTGGATCAGTGCCTGTAATTTACAATGTTCTAGACCAGCTAGCTACAATATTTTTTTTTTTAATTAGGCAAGTCAGTTAAGAACAAGTTCTTATTTACGATGACGGCCTAACCCGGTTGTGATACAGCCTGGATTCAAACCAGGGTCTGTAGTGACACCTTTAGCACTGAGATGCAGTGCCTTAGACCGCTGCGCCACTCGGTCAAATGGCAGGACAGGACAGGACTTGATATGCTGTAACTTAGGTGAGAGGCAAGGAGAATGTAATTGGCTTAGTTAAAATATAATTTTCTGGTGTGCTATGATATCACAACCCTGTACGTAAACATAATAATAAGTAGCCATATAACGTATTGTGTGATATCCTATTGTAATGACCTGACTAGATCATAAAAGAACAACTGTCCAGACAGAGGATTGAGTTTACGAATGGACGGTTTATTAAACCAACTTTACACAGGCGACTGTTTGGCCGTAGCGCACGCCAAATAAATGAAAGATAGCCCACAAGCCAATCGTGACCTTCTCTTGTGAAGCCCAGACATAAGAGAGAGAACAAAGGCTAAACCTGGTCTTAACTTCCAACGCTCCATCCCCCTGCCCAACCCCCCTCCACGCCACTCCGCCAACCGCCAGGATGCCCGGCATCAGAACATTCCAGGCATTCCCGTGATTGGCAGATAGCAGGTTGATTGACATGTCGGACCCCGCGAACACAACCACCTACTAGCCTAACACATAACACACAGCTGTCTGTGCGGGTCGCTACACTATTATGTCTACAGACAGTCAATTCCTTTTGCCTAACATGTTCCTTTATCTGTAGGGGGATGATACGGCATCCCAAGCCCACTGACTCTGAGGCTGATCTACGAGAGCAGGAGAAGTTTCTTGCCTCTGGGACCCAGTCCATAGTCAATGTGGTCTGACGGCCAGACAAAAGAACAGGAGACTCAGGGGGCTCAAGGAGAACAGATGTGGTCACAATCTAAGGTTCATAGTAACTAAGTTCATTATCATACACCTCTCTGCAAGACAGTTGATTGTGTGTAGCTTCAAGCCTAAAGAAAATCTTTGGTATTTTGATTGTTAATAATATGATGCTGTACATCTTTCTTTATATCAGTCAGATGAGCTCTCCACTCTGACTCCTGCACCTCCCAAAAAGTCTTGCTTTCAAAGCCGAGCGTGTTGGCTTCGAGGATGAGGACTCAGAGGAGGCTGGACAGACATGACATGCACACCAGTGCTGTTCTCACCAAGAACATTGTGAGTGATACTCTCACCATCTGTCTCCTGCTCAGTAGAGCCACACAGCTCTGTTTGTCTCAACAACTACCTCTATTTTTACACTCTTCTCTTCCCCTAGGAGAGGGACACTAGCACTACACCAGTGTCCTTACCAACATTAATTCTCCTAAAGTATTACATCGGCCGGAGAAGGAGAGCCCGGTAGGAGCTCAATTTAGTAATGCGGATCAATGAGTTGGTAAAATACAAAAATTACATGCTGTAGTTAACTGCTCAAAAAAATTGAAGTTTATACCAGATGTAATGTAATTAATCCAAAATGGTGCTTCACAAGTTCTGGATGCAAACTTAAACTATGCCATTAAACTATAGAAAGAGGAGCATTTGCCCGACAGATTGCAGCATAGAGAATAAGAGGGGAAGACCACTTTGTGCTGTGTACCAGAATCCAAGGAGCTGAACCTCTTTCCAGAATCCTCCATGGATAAGGATCAACCTCATTCTAGACTTGACAGTAAGTACCATAATTCAAATTCTTAATTTCATTAAGTTGATAAGAATAGATTGCTGGCAGGCAATAATAATGTACTTGGATGTCTATTCTGTAGGCCTAAATTGGCTTGCACTGAATGTGATGTCCTGTTTGTTTTTGTACTGTCTCACTTGCAAGACAAGCCTGGCAATGCTAAATTGTTCAGTTGTTCACCTGCTCATGTCTCTCTTTCTCTTCCAGGATTCAGTGCGATGGTGGTCCAGGTGCTGGGTGGGTCAGACAGTACAGTAGAAAGTGAAGATCCACCAGGAGAACCAGGCCAAATTACATGCCATGTCTAAGGGCGAGATCCTGGAGGAGCAGAAAAGGCTGCTGGGTCAGCTAGGTAGGCCCAAGTTACTGTTTGGGGGCTCTTGTGCTGTGTTTAAAAAAAGGATATGATGTGAGCCTATTAAATGTTTCATATTGTGTACCTCTACCTCTCAGATCCCAGACTGGTTGACTTTGGAAGGGACTCGTAAGGCACTGGGAGTCTCTGTCGCAGTCAGGTGATCCAGCAGTGGAGCCCTCAACACTCTGGCCAACATTCTCACCAAGGTAGTCAGGTAGCCTAGTGGTTAAGAGCATTAGGCCAGTAACCACAAGGTCATTGGTTCGAACCTGAACCGATTAGGTGAAAAGTCTGTCTGTGCCCTTGACCCAGGCACTTAACCCTTACTGCTCCACTGTCGCGCTGAAGAGAGTCTGATAAATTACTTAAATGTAAATGTACTGCCTGTCAATCAGTTTGATCATGTAGAGCCCTTCAACTGATATATGTATGCAGATGTTGTAGTTATCAAAAAGTACTTGAATCCACTTTAACATTGCAGATCTTTGTGTTTCTGTAGGCAGAGGGCTGGCAAGTTTACAGCTGCTCTCAGGGGTAGGGTGGTGGCAACTCTTCTGGCCTTCTCTTCATGCTGCACTTCTCACTGGACGATAATGTGGAGGGAGTGATGTCTGCCGCTGTGCAGGGGCTCGGTGTCCTCAGACGATGAAGTAAGGTAACTTACAGTGTGTGATTGCATCATCATCAGCAATATACCATGGCTTGCTATGTGTGTATAAACTCATGGTTAAAACCCAATCATTGTGTGTCTGGACAGCAGACTTTCATGATTCCATGGGCTGGCCTCCTTTCCTCTGTTCAGGAAGAGGTGGAAGACGAGGGGCTCTGAGGTCATGAGAGAGACTGCTTCAGAGAAAGAAGAAAAAAAGACTGATGACTTTTCCAGGGATGATGTCATTAAGGTTGACTAGAGACCTGACTGGTTAATCAAACCAACACTCCACAATCGCTCTCTCTGTAATTATGCAGTGCGTTGTCTTGGCACCCTGTGGAGAAGTACTAGTGATACAGTTGAAGTCAGAAGTTTACATACACCTTAGCCAAATACATTTAAACTCAGTTTTTCACAATACTTGACATTTAATCTGAGTAAATATTCCCTGTTTTAGGTCAGTTAGGATCACCACTTTATTTTAAGAATGTGAAATGTTAGAATAATAGTAGAGATAATGATTTATTTCAGCTTTTATTTCTTTCAACACATTCCCAGTGGGTCAGAAGTTTACATACACTCAATTAGTATTTGGTAGCATTGCCTTTAAATTGTTTAACTTGGGTCAAATGTTTCAGATAATCTTCCACAAGCTTCCCACAATAAATTGGGTGAATTTTGTCCCATTCCTCCTGACAGATCTGGTGTAACTCAGTCAGGTTTGTAAGCCTCCTTGCTCGCACATGCTTTTTCAGTTCTGCCAACAAATTATCTATAGGATTGAGGTCAGGGCTTTGTGATGGCCACTCCAATACCTTGACTTTGTTGTCTTTAAGCCATTTTGCCACAACTTTGGAAGTATTCTTGGGGTCATTGTCCATTTGGAAGACCCATTTGCGACCAAGCTTTAACTTCCTGACTGATGTCTTGAGATGTTGCTTTAATATATCCACATAATTTTCCTTCCACATGTTACCAGCTATTTTGAGAAGTGCACCAGTCCCTCCTGCAGCAAAGCACCCCCACAACATGATGCTGCCACCCCCGTTCTTCACAGTTGGGATGGTGTTCTTCGGCTTGCAAGCCTCCCCCGTTTTCCTCCAAACATAACGATGGTCATTATGGCCAAACAATTCTATTTTGTTTCATCAGACATTGCTCCAAAAAGTATGATCTTTGTCCCCATGTGCAGTTGCAAACCGTAGTCTGGCTTTTTTATGGTTTTGGAGCAGTTGCTTCTTCCTTGCTGAGCGGCCTTTCAGGTTATGTCGATATAGGACTCGTTTTACTGTAGATATAGAAACCTTTGTACCTGTTTCCTCCAGCATCTTCACAAGGTCCTTTGCTGGGATTGATTTGCACTTTTCGCACCAAAGTACGTTCATCTCTAGGAGACAGAACGCGTCTCCTTCCTGAGCGGTATGACGGCTGCGTGGTCCCATGGTGTTTATACTTGCGTATTATTGTTTGTACAGGTGAACGTGGTACCTTCAGGCATGTGAAAATTGCTCCCAAGGATGAAACAGACTTGTGGAGGTCCACAATTTTTTTTCTGAGGTTTTGTCTGATTTCTTTTGATTTTCCCATAATGTCAAGCGAAGAGGCACTGAGTTTGAAGGTAGGCCTTGAATTACATCCACAGGTACATCTCCAATTGACTCAAATTATGTAAATTAGCCCATCAGAAGCTTCTAAAGCCATGACATCATTTTCTGGAATTTTAAAGGCACAGTCAATTTAGTGTATGTAAACTTCTGACCCACTTGAATTGTGCTATACTGAATTATAAGTGAAATAATCTGTCAGTAAACAATTGTTGGAAAAATGACTTGTGTCATGCACAAAGTAGATGTCCTAACCGACTTTCCAAAACTATAGTTTGTTAACAAGAAATTTGTGGAGTGGTTGAAAAACAAGACTCCAACCTAAGTGTATGTAAACTTCCGACTTCAACTGTAAATGCATTGTGTAAAGCTGTTGGCTGTGTTGGTTTTCTGTCTCAGGGTTTACTGAGGATGAAGCTGCTTCCTAGGCTCCCCTACATCCTAGAGGGGATCCGCCCGTCACCCAGGGTGGTCCAGGATGTGATGGAAGTCCTGATCCGCATCTTCAAACACTCCTCCTCAGCAGCCACTCAGGTAACACCAACTACACCTCCCACAATGCCCTCTGGCATATCTCTGCCTCTCTCTTGTTTTATTAGCTGTAAGCACCTTCACATGAGTTACCATTTGTAGTATGAATAGTATCTGTACTGTCACTATAGGTCTTGGACTGCCTTCGTTTGAAGGAGACTGTGATGTCAGAGTTCCTGCCCTGCTCCTGGGCAGTGCCCACCTCACCGACCCCCAGTCTGTATGCGTGGCCAACGCCATGAAGCTCCTACATGTCCTGTACACCACTGACAGACACGCCTGTGCCAGGCTGGTAAGTGTGGAGAGAGGAATTTTCAAGCCCAACTACCAGCTTACCTGATGTATTAATACCACACTTAACCTTCCTCTGTTGGCTCTTGTATGTATCCATAGTAACTTCAATGTATAAGGGAGTGACTAATAAGTGTTTTATGATCTGGGTCGGATGTATGATCTGATAGACTAGTCCATCCATAATAAAGTCACCCTGACTGTGTGTTCCCCAGGTGAACTCTCTGGGTGTGCGGGAGCGTCTGTCTCGTCTGCTGGCCCCGGAGCCCAGTGATCTGCAGCTGGAGCCAGGGGAGGCCCTGAGGGTTAGCTCTGAGTCCTACCGGCTGTGGGCTGTGGCAGCCAGCTACGAGAGTAACTGGTCGTAACTGGGTTGGCTGACAACGTCACGAAAATGATGCGTGTGCATCGATGTGGCCGGAAGGTGTGCGTGATGTCATATATATGCTAATATGGCTACATTTCGCTTGCTAGCTAATCAGCAACTGTAACAATGTATTTCAGAGACAAGTGCTCATTGTGCAAATGTATTTGTTTTCAATAAACATTTGGAGACTAAATATAGTTGACATGTTGTCAACAGTCTCAGCCAACCCTGTCTGCTTTGCCCATAGTTGTGCACATGTCAGATTTGTTGCTATGCAACCAAGCGTCTATGGGCTCAGTCATATCATGGAAGACACCTGGTGGATGGTAGGGACGAAATAAGTCATCTGTACACGCCATCTTAAGTATTCTCCCATATACAATACCAATATCAGATGTGTGTAATCACATGTTGTTAGATTATACATGGCAAGAAAAGCTGTGTAAGCGAAAGGTTTCCTGTCATGCCAAATGCTCTTAGAAGCTTAGAAAAATAATTTTCTGAAAGAGTCCCTCAGAATGAGTAATACGGCAGAAACTTTCTCCCCTCTACCATTTCAAGAGACCTGTACCCCATCCTGGTGAAAATGTTGCAGTCTACCCAGCGGCTCTGGCCCCCTTCGGACCCCCTGCTGCCCCTGCAGCACCACAGGCTCCAGGCCCTCACTCTGCTCACACACGTCTCACACACCGCCGGCTGCCATCAGGAGCTGCAGGCTGGCCTGGTCAGGTAACACACACTCTGGCTTTCTGATACTTTTTAACTGTTCTCTCCTGCAGCTTTCTGTAGTTCCTTGATTTGTTGTTATCCACTAGATTCAACAGAGCCAAACCTCTACTTTCACTACAGTTCCCAGGGGTCTGAGTGTGTCCCCAGTGACGTGGGGTCATATAACAGGTCTGCAGCTCAAGGTGCTGGGGCTGCTAAAGGGCTGTGTGAGGACCCTGAGGGACCATGTCCAGAGGGAGAGCACCCTGAGACTGGTGCCGGCCTACCTGCGTTACATTGGGTCCCTTTACATTGGGTCCTTCTACTCCCAGCTCTCCATCCAGGTGAAAGTACAAACTATCATTTACATTTAAGTCATTTAGCAGACGCTCTTATCCAGAGCGACTTACAAATTGGTGCATTCACCTTATGACATCCAGTGGAACAGCCACTTTACAATAGTGCATCTAAATCTTTTAAGGGGGGGGGGGGGGGGGCAGAAGGATTGCTTTATCCTATCCTAGGTATTCCTTGAAGAGGTGGGGTTTCAGGTGTCTCCGGAAGGTGGTGATTGACTCCGCTGTCCTGGCGTCGTGAGGGAGTTTGTTCCACCATTGGGGTGCCAGAGCAGCGAACAGTTTTGACTGGGCTGAGCGGAAACTGTACTTCCTCAGTGGTAGGGAGGCGAGCAGGCCAGAGGTGGATGAACGCAGTGCCCTTGTTTGGGTGTAGGGCCTGATCAGAGCCTGAAGGTACTGAGGTGCCGTTCCCCTCACAGCTCCGTAGGCAAGCACCATGGTCTTGTAGCGGATGCGAGCTTCAACTGGAAGCCAGTGGAGAGAGCGGAGGAGCGGGGTGACGTGAGAGAACTTGGGAAGGTTGAACACCAGATGGGCTGCGGCGTTCTGGATGAGTTGTAGGGGTTTAATGGCACAGGCAGGGAGCCCAGCCAACAGCGAGTTGCAGTAATCCAGACGGGAGATGACAAGTGCCTGGATTAGGACCTGCGCCGCTTCCTGTGTGAGGCAGGGTCGTACTCTGCGGATGTTGTAGAGCATGAACCTACAGGAACGGGCAACTGCCTTGATGTTAGTTGAGAACGACAGGGTGTTGTCCAGGATCACGCCAAGGTTCTTAGCGCTCTGGGAGGAGGACACAATGGAGTTGTCAACCGTGATGGCGAGATCATGGAACGGGCAGTCCTTCCCCGGGAGGAAGAGCAGCTCCGTCTTGCCGAGGTTCAGCTTGAGGTGGTGATCCGTCATCCACACTGATATGTCTGCCAGATATGCAGAGATGCGATTCGCCACCTGGTCATCAGAAGGGGGAAAGGAGAAGATTAATTGTGTGTCGTCTGCATAGCAATGATAGGAGAGACCAACTATAGTGGTACTCAAGGAAATTAGCGTTGAATCTAAATAGTTTTAACATCCTGTCCTCGTCGCCTCGTTTTCCTTCATCAGTACAGATTGGAAAGAGCCTATAGAGAGAGCCTATATCACTATATCACTTTTACTTGTCTTCTCTTTTCCTATCTGGACTAGGGCCCTTTTATGTGTTTTTAGTTAGTAATACATGTCTGGACTAGGATCCTATTAGAATGTGTTTTTAGTTAGTAATACTTCTGAACTAGGGCCCTCTTATGTGTTTTTAGTTAGTAATACATGTCTGGACTAGGATCCTATTAGAATGTGTTTTTAGTTAGTAAAACTTCTGGACTAGGATCCTATTAGAATGTGTTTTTAGTAGTAATACTTCTGGACTAGGATCCTATTAGGATGTGTTTTTAGTTAGTAATACTTCTGGACTAGGGTCCTATTAGAATGTGTTTTTAGTTAGTAAAACTTCTGGACTAGGGTCCTATTAGAATGTGTTTTTAGTTAGTAATACTTCTGGACTAGGATCCCATTAGGATGTGTTTTTAGTTAGTAATACTTCTGGACTAGGGTCCTATTAGAATGTGTTTTTAGTTAGTAATATGTGTCCATGCCTGCCCTTTCAGAGCTTGTTCAATCCAGTGGAGGGTGCAGGAGCTGGAGATGCTGACCTCAGAGGTTCTTCTCCCTCTGCTGTCCCATGAGGCAGTTCACAGCCTGATTTAACAACCTCAAGTGAGTCCCATCTACTTGGCAGCATAGAGCAAAATCTATGGTGATTTACTCACACTCTGCAGAGCTTAATGGAAGGAATGTTGGTCTCTGTGTGGTTGTAATGGATATAAATATTTATTTTTCTGTCTCTGTGTGGTTGTAACACCCAGTTCTACTGCCCCGGCCCTGAGTTCATCCCCAGTCTGCCTGGCTTGGGCTTCTCCGGGTGGACGTCTGGTGGGGGTCTGGCTGGACTCAGCTCCCCCTTCCCCCTCATCACCTCCCTGTGCTTCCTCCTGGACAACCTCCTCAGCATCCACAGAAGCCTGGTCTGCAAAGTAGGTCCTTATGGAGCTGTAGTTACTCTCTGATTTTGTTAGGCGTAAACCACAAACAGTGCAACAAACAATTCACATGCATTTGTTTGCCTCGTTACCTTGCAGCTGGCTAGTGGGAGTAGGACTAATCTCTCTCCTATGGTTTCTATCTCTCCCTCTCTGTCCAGTTCAGCTCCCTCCTCCTCTTTGAGGCTGTGCTAGGATACCTGCTAAGACTGGCCCACAGACTGGTAGTGTTTTGAGCCCAACATCCCTCCCATCACTCAGTCTTAGGCTAGTCTCTGTATCAGTCTGTTTAGCTATCACGCCACTCCTGTCATGCTGAACGCCACCTTTCACATATAACATGGAGTACAAGGAGTGGAATGTTTGCAAAACAGACTGGTACCTAGGGCTGTTGCGGTGACCACATTATTGCCACACCGGTAGTCATAAGTCAAATTCCACGTGACCATTGAGTCACGGTAATCTCCTTTTATGCACTCTGGACATGCGTTGGTAGTACCCAACTCACTAATGACCATCAAGTCCTAATGGCCTGGTACTCAGGGCTCTATTGTCCCTCTAACCCACTCTGACATCAATGCAGATGCAAGTCAAACAGACATCAAACACTTATCATCAAAACAGTATCATGCTTTTAAAACTCACCTCACTGTGATCTATCAATTTGAAGAAAGAAGTTTAACAGGTTGAAACTGAGCGGAAAACATGGTCATTGTGGATGTTGTTTCAAAGCCAAACCCAACAAAGAACTGTTACTCAGTTAAGCCCAAAAGATAATTCTGTCTTATGGTTAACAACTCCTCGATTAAAACCTGTTGTAGGTTAGTTGAACAAGAAGCCATGTCTGTATTTACGAGAAAAACAAACCAGATTCAGAAGAACCTCACCAGGACAGAAGAACAGGCCCTTAATTAACTACTGAAAGACTAATCTTTGGTTATCAAACCTGCAGGCAAGGGGGGTGCTGATGGAGTTTTAGACTATGACAAATACAAAAGAGAGGTTCAGAAACAACTCAGTAATGAAGGCTTCTATAGAAAACTGAGTGTTGATCCCACACAGGTGTTCTAAAGGGATATTAGCTCACATCTTGAGCCCTATTTAACAACCTTCTCAAACCCTGAATATGAATACCTTTTCTGCAAATGTGCCATATGTCCATGCCTGTACATTTTGCCTAAGTTACATGAACCTAAAACACAAGGGAATTGTCCAGGCAGACCAGTGGTTGCAGACTATTTCATTAAAACTCATGTGCAAGCATTGCCATCATATGAGAAAGAATCTATAGGCTTTATAAATAAGATTTCAGAAATAACGGGATTAACAGAAGACTGTAGTTTGGTCACATTAGATGTCGAGTCTACATACCAGCATTCCCCACAAGGGGGGCGGGCAGCCCTAGCTCACTACTTGAGAGACCGAGATACTAACAAATACCCACCAACAAACTTTATTCTATTCTATGTTTTGAAGTATAACTACTTCAAGTTTGATGATGAATACTACATCCAAACGAATGGAACATAGATCCAAGCTATTCTAACCTTTATGTGGGTCAATTTGAAGAACGTTTTGTTAACAATGAAAATTAATTATTGAATAAAACCCTGAAGTGGTATCGATATATTGACATTTTTTGTATATGGGGAGGAACGGGAGAAGAGCTGTCAGATTTTATGATATTACTCAATGACATTGACCCTAATCTCAAATTCACTATTGAATGTGACAACGTGTTCTTTACCTCGATATGTGGATTGAGAAAACAAATGTAACCCTGTTTACAACTGTGTACAGAAAAAGTATATTACAGGGAGACAGCTTCCACCCTGAGCCATTTAAAAAGACGATTTCCAAGAAGCCAGTTTTTCCAACAGCTCCGTATATGCCACTCCACAAAGGACTATCTAGAAAAAGCAGCGAATATCCGCAATAGGTTCCTAAGAGGCTACTCTCCACAATGTGTGGATGACGCTCTTAAATTGGCATATGTGAAAACAAGAGATTAACTACTACAAAAATGAACCACTAGAGCTAAAGAACACTCTCTAATGTTCATCACCACATATGCTTTTAACTCGCGCAAAGTGGGAGATGCTGTCAAGAAACACTGGCGTGTTTTATCATCGGACCCAGCTATTCCAGATGAAAATAAGAACCTACCACTTGTTGTATACAGGAGCGGTCCCAATTTCGCAACAAATTGGTCCATGCCAACTGCCAGACACAAAAGAAAATGAGCCAGGCCCTTTTACGCCCTCTTCCGAATAAAGGCATAGGATGCGCACAGTGCAACAATATGATGAAGTGTGAATATGTCTGCCACCCTCATACAGGAAAACGGTTCCAAATAAATTAAATGATTACGTGCTCCTCCACCCATGTTATCTACATGATTACATGTTCATGTGGGCTGTGTTATGTAGGCAAAACCTCTCGTTCTCTCAAACAGAGAATTAATGAACATACAAGTTAAGGGGAGGTGATATAAATAATACTGTGAGCAAAACATTATGTTATTGGTTTTTCACCCTCCAGACATTATTCCCAAAAGGTCGAATGCCCGTGCATGTTATGTTGTAAATGTGAACATAAACTAATGCCACCACTTCAGCCTAATTTGACGTTTTTTCTTGCACTGTACCCAATGATTTATGAAAACTTAATTGATAGGTCGATGTCCTCATTGTGGTTTTACAGACGTATTTAATACGTTTTTTGTACACACTTTATTAGAATACTTATGAAATGCACATTGTTATATTTGGTAACATGTTTATTTTCCCTCGACTCCAACCACATTCGATGCATTGAACGGATGTGGATGGAGCAATGTCGACATAGAAACACAAAAGCTCTGACGATGGTACGTAAGCTTAACAAAGAGCAGTGATACTGGCAAGAGCAGTGTACGGGTTTCTTCTTTTATTCTCATGTTAGTCAATTGTTACCATTAACCAGGCTGTATCACATCCGGCCGTGATTGGGAGTCCCATAGGGCGGCGCACAATTGGCCCAGCGTCGTCTGGGCTTGGCCGTCATTGTAAATAAGAATTTGTTCTTAACTGACTTGCCTAGTTAAATAAAATAAATAAATACAAAAAACCTGCAACAAAGTTAGCTCGGATGTGCGAGTCCCTTTTGAATTTTCAGGCCAAACACAACGAAATGGACAGCACTTTCTAAGGTGATGATTAGTTCAAAACACCTATACACATATTAGAGCTGATGCTTACGCATAGGCCTATATATGAGCCCAAGTCCGAAACAATTACCTGAGTTAAAATGATTGCGCCATTATACAATACATAGCCTAGTAGCCCACCGCATATTACGCACGGCAGAAAACATGAACAGATTTAAGATGTCTGGGGTACATAATTGGTCTATCTAGCTAGCCTATACTCCAAAACTTATATTAATAACCTTTATGTCTGGATTGTATTATTATACATACTGGATGTACTGGTTACATTATGCTACGCTCCAAACATTCTATCCATGAGTCTGGGCAGCCCAGCCTCACATTCAATTCGCGCATATATGTACAAAATGTATTTCAGCAGATTTCGTGCGTTTTTGTGCATTTTTGGGGTGTTTTGGGGTGGTTCAATTCGTTTGAAAATACACGAATTTCTGTGCTACTTAATTCGTGCGAAAAGACACGAATTTAACCAGTAGGCGACATAAGCCGTTGCAACAACCATAGACGCGATCGCCTGTATTTATTTATTTTATGTTATGAATATATAGATATTTTGTCTTTTTTTTAACCATATAACCATAAGAGGTTATATATATATATTGTCTTTATTTAATCCCTATTAAAACATTGTGGTTTTATGCCTATATGTACTGTTTTCGATTTTTCTGAACAGACTTTTCAGTATAGAATGAATGTAAGCAATGCATGATGGTTAATGGTGTTTTATTCGGTTGTAGTTCCATGTATTTCTTAAAAAATAAACGTGTAAACCATTTTTATTGAACAGAATGTAACTGAAAATACAATGGCAGCCTTGCCATTGTCCATCAATAACAAAACATTTTTTTTTTCGTATAACATTTGGGGAAACGTATGCAGTCATTGTAGTCTTACATTTTGTTGGCCAACCAAAATTACCAAAACGTTAACCCGTAATAAGGCTAGGGTGGCTGAGTGTAAATATATGGCTCTGAGTGTAGCACCTTTTCACTAGAAACGTTCTTGTGTTCAAATTACCGTCAGTGCGAAATAGCTAGAAAGCTTTCGTATTTCCACTTGGCTACACCTACGGTTACGATAACGATAAATCAAGTGCAATACCTGCATCGACCTGTGTCGAGCAGCAAAACACCGGAAAGCTTCTAGCCTACCGGAAAGTTACAAGAAGAACAAGAATAGTTACCTCATCCGGTCATGTGACACTCTGGATGCCCCCTAAAAGCAATTTCAACCGTTTTGAAAAATGACGCCTGTTAACCCCAAAAAAATACCAGGTGCACGAAAAGTTTGGACTTAGAATATTTTTTGAAAACCTCCATAAATCACTCAGGCCATTGACTCGAGAAGAAAAAACATAAAATATTTTCCAGAAGAAAAAACAGAATATTTTTTGAAAACCTCCATAAATCACTCAGGCCAGCACCCATTGATTTGGGGCGGTAGTATAGCGCTCCCAGAGCGGGTATGGAAGTCTGGATCCCCCCTAAAAGCATTTAAGGCTCTGTGTGTCTGTAAGCACCATACTTTTTCACTCCGTCCTTGCTGTGTGTGTGTGTGTGTGTGTGTGTGTGTGTGTGTGTGTGTGTGTGTGTGTGTGTGTGTGTGTGTGTGTGTGTGTGTGTGTGTGTGTGTGTGTGTGTGTGTGTGTGTGAGAGAGAGAGAGCTTTTCTTTGACATCTGTTTAGCGAAATTACTGATTTACAGTTCATGAGGGTTGACCGATTCACACATTTAAAGTTTTGGAAAGATCTGACCTTTTTAAACCTTCGAAACAGCACCTATGACCCCATTTTAAGGCACTTCCGGTTGGCACAGGAAGCTATAAGTAAATACATATCCTGATCGGGGTATGCTTTTACAGAATCCTGAGTTTTAAGTCTATACGTTAAGAACTGACTGATTTACACAGGGTTGAATGCACTATATATCACAAACTGCTGGTTGGGTATGGCAAAACACTTTTAGGGTGATTTTATCACTTCCGGTTGCTCCAGGAAGCTTAGAATCAACACAGGTAGACCTCATAGTGGCTTGATGGATTGTCATTGAAGACAGGTTCATAAGGCATTATTAACCCTCATAGGCTTCAGGTTGAATTTAGGGGTGCAGGCAATGTGTTCCTATGGGGTGAGATGTCATTGTAAACTGTTTGATGTAAACACCTTCTTTTAACTGTTAAGGGTTAATGCCACACGGTCAAGGTTAGGCTTGCACAGAGACCTTAGGAACGTTCCTGAGGTCAAATTGTGCTTCTAAACCTTAACAGTTCTCTCTCTGTCTCCCAAAAGCAAAAGACTTGAAATGTAGGTCAAGGGTCATCTTCTTGTCACTGTCGCTGCGCTCAGACCGAGCAAGCTACGGTCAAGCGGGGCATCTCGTTGAACTCGGCACGGCTATGGTGATGTCATTTTTAGTGGTAATTTCAGAATGCTATTTTGGTGGTTTTTCACTGTTGAAACATATTGCAAATGCACAAAAGTCAACTAGCAAGTCAGTGTCCATCAGCCAATTAGATATTTTCAGACACCAAACTGATACCATCTGACTCCAAACTCACTTTTTCCAACTCGTTTAGAAGCCAACTATCACATATTTCATAACAGGCCCAAAATTCACAGCGCCTTCCATTTAAACCATAATAAAACAAATAATAGGTAGTTATGTTCTAGCTGCGGGTCCAGTTTTCACAGTATTTTTAGCCCTATGTGAGGCGACCTCGAATCCCAAGTTTCGGCTCGATAGGTCATTCGGTGCCCGAGCAAAACCTTAATTGGTGCTGAAATTCCACTTTTTTCCATGCCTTGCTACGGGGTCCTTGAAGGAGCTATCGGACAGAAATGTCGGGGTCCGTCTCTATGGGCCGAGCCGGTTTCAATGCACCTAGTCGTGCAACTCTGGGACTTTTCTAAATGTCACCATTTTGTAATGCTCAAAATGAATTGAAGTCAATGCAAATGCACCGAGGCTTTTTATCGGTCCGAGAACCTTCTAGAGCCACATAACTCACCGTGCTTAATCGACCTGAGCTCTAGAACAGGTTTGTAAAGTTTCAGAACTCTAGGTCTGACGGTTCTTTAAAAGTTCAAACAAAAGTAACTATTGCAGGCACTGTCTGCCTCTAAGCCCCTCAGTGTCTCACTCCATCCTTTCTGTGTGGGTGTGTAAATTTTCCTTGAAATCTGATGGGATGAATGACTGATTTACAGTTCATGAGGGTTTCCTATTCACATATATTAAGTTTTGGAAAGATTTGACTTTTTTAACCCTTCGAAACAGCCCTTTTGACACCAATTATGGCACTTCTGGTTGGCACAGGAAGCTGAAAGTAAACACATATCCTCATTGGAGTGGGCTTTTACAGAATCCTGAGTTTTAAGTCTATACGTTAAGAACTCACTGATTTACATAGGGTTGAATGCACTATTTCTCTCAAACTGCAGGTTGGGTATGGCAAACACTTTTAGGGTGATTTAACCACTTCCGGTTGCTCCAGGAAGCTTAGAATCGACACAGGTAGACCTCATAGTGGCCTGATGGACTGTCATCGAAGACAGGTTCATAAGGCATTATTAACCCACATAGGCTTCAGGTTGAATTTAGGGGAGCAGGCAATGCATTCCTATGGGGAGACATGTCATTGTAAACTGTTTGATGTAAACACCTTCTTTTAACTATTAAGGGTTAATGCCACACGGTCAATGTTAGGCTTGCACAGATCGGGAGGACCTTAGGAACGTTCCTGAGGTCAAATTGTGCTTCTAACCTTAACGGTTCTCTCTCTGTCTCCCAAAAGCAAAAGAATATGAAATTGAGGTCAAAGGGTCATTTGGGTCCTTCTTCTTGTCCCTGTCGCTGCACTCAGACCGAGCTAGCTACGGTCAAGCGGGACATCTCGTTGAACTCGGCACGGCCTGGAGATAATGGCAATGCCATTGCAGGCTTTGTGTGTCTTTAAGCACCGTACTTTTTCACTCCATCCTTTTATCCCCTTTTCTTCGTGGTATCCAATCGCTAGTAATTACTATCTTGTCTCATCGCTACAACTCCCGTATGGGCTCAGGAGAGACGAAGGTCGAAAGCCACGCGTCCTCCGAAGCACAACCCAACCAAGCCGCACTGCTTCTTAACACAGCGCGCCTCCAACCCGGAAGCCAGCCGCACCAATGTGTCGGAGGAAACACCGTGCACATGGCCCCCTTGGCTAGCGCGCACTGCCCCCGGCCCGCCACAAAAGTCGCTGGAGCGCGATGAGACAAGGATATCCCTACCGGCCAAACCCTCCCTAACCCGGACGACGCTAGGCCAACGGACCTCCCGGTCGCGGCCGGCTGCGGCAGAGCCTGGGCACGAACCCAGAGACTCTGGTGGCGCAGCTAGCACTGCGATGCAGTGCCCTAGACCACTGCGCCACCCGGGAGGCAGATCTGACCTTTTTAACCCTTCGAAACTGACCCTATGGCACCATTTGAAGGTACTTCCGGTTGACATAGGAAGCTGAAAGTGAACACATATCCTCCTTGGGGTAGGCTCTTATATAATGTTGAGGTTTAAGTCTTTATGTTAAGAACTGACTTATTTACAGAGGGTTAAATGAGTGTGTGTTATTTCATAAAATCACATAAAATCACAGAATTCTGGCAGAGCTTCGAGACCCACTTAAAAAATGTTCGTCTGAACACACTGCAACTGGATCTGTAATTTTTTATTTTTTTTACTCCTTTTTGTGAACATGACCAATTTGTCAATGTACGATTTCTCTTAAATTACGATAGATAAATGGCTGGTTCTTTTTTTCCTGACACCGTATGCTTATGTACTTTGACGTGAAGCGGTCAAATTAGCACCCTACTTTGCGTTTTTGACCTTTAATCCCAGAAAAATGGCCATAACTCAAAAAGCGTTGAGGCCTCGACGCCATCTTGTTCGGGGCCAACTGTCCATTACATCTTCGAAATATTTTCCGTTTAGGAGAAAAGGCCACATGCATTTGCAATGTGCTTGTGCATTTGCAATATTATTTATTTTCCCTCTGGTGGGAATTTCCGAGACTGCGGAAAAATGACCAAAATTTGTTATTTTTATAAAACGGAAACCGAACGTCCGAGAGATTTAGTTTGATGACTTCCTGAAAGATCTCTCCCCCGCGCACGGCCCGACGCCGTCCACGAATTTTAGAAACGTTGCAGGACGTCTAGTAAGGGACCTTACATTTGCAAGTGGCGTTTCTCACTAACCATATGGCGAGTGCTAAAATGTTCCCTTAAGGTATGGAAAGGCCTTGGAAAGGCCATAAGTGTAAGCCAACATAATTCATTATTTTACATTAACATGTAATACATGCATTATGAAGAAAATGGTGTAATTTAGGCTCCACAAAATATGAAATGGGTTATGAAGAAAATCGTGTATGGTTGCCTACATGACAAAAAGGCGTTCTGATTACAAGTGCACCAGTATCCAAAGTATTAAGCGAAATCAAGCACAGAAAACAGCATTGGCATTAATAAAACAATATTTCCCACGAATTAAGTCGCACTTAAATGTGCGTCTTTTCTCAAATTCTGTTCAGCAAGTCTAAAACAGTACATATAGGCATACAACGACACATTTTAAAACATGGTTAAACAAAGACAACATTTCTGTATATTCATGACGTTGAATTAGCCATTAAGAAGAACAAAAATGAAAGACAAATTATCGCGTCTACATGGTTGTTGCAACGGCTTGTGTCGCCTACTGGTTAAATTCGTGTATTTTCAAACGAATTGAACCACCCCAAAACACCCCAAAAATGCACAAAAACGCACGAAATCTGCTGAAATACATTTTGTACATATATGCGCGAATTGAATGTGAGACTGTGTTGGTCTGGGAGAGAACATATAGGCAGGCCTAGGCGATGCTGTTGGTTCATTGATTTTGCGGGGCGGCTTACCGAGTGAGCCTACAGTTATATGCATTGGATTTTGAGTAGCCTAGTAATAGGGCATGCGTTATATTTTCATAATAGGTTGACATTACCTTTAGCTATAGAATATCTCACCACCTTGCGTTTCCATCGTCTCCTCTCAATTACATTTCAATTCAAATTAAAGGGCTTTATTGGCATGGGGAAAATATGTTTACATTGAAAAAGCAAGTGAAGTAGAAAATAAACAAAAGTGAAATAAACAATACAAATTAACAGTACACATTCACAAAAGTTTTCAAATGTCAAATGTGCAAATAGTACAAAAGGGAAAATAAATAAGCATAAAAATAGGTTCTATTTACAATGGTGTTTGTTCTTCACTGGTTGCTCTTTTCTTGTGGCAACAGGTCACATCTTGCTGCTGTGATGGCACACAGTGGTATTTCACCCAGTAGAAATGGGAGTTTATCAAAATTGGATTTGTTTATGAATTCTTCCTGGATCTGTGTAATCCGAGGGAAATATGTGATAGGGTCATACATCTGGCAGGAGGTTCGGAAGTGCAGCTCAGTTTCCACCTCATTTTGTGGGCAGTGTGCACATAGCCTGTCTTGTCTTGAGAGCCATGTCTGCCTATGGCGGCCTTTCTCAATAGCAAGGCTATGCTCACTGAGTCTGTACATAGTCAAAGCTTTCCTTAAGTTTGGTCAGTCAAGGTGGTCAGTTATTCTCTCTGTTTAGGGCCAAATAGCATTCTAGTTTGCAAAAAGTTTTTGTTACTTCTTTCTAATGTGTCAAGTAATTATATTTTTGTTTTCTCTTGATTTGGATGGGCCTAGTTGTGTTGCTGTCCTGGGGCTCTGTGGAGTGGGTTTGTGTTTGTGAACAGAGCCCCAGGACCAGCTTGCTTAGGGGACTCTTGTTCAAGTTCATCTCTCTGTAGGTGTTGGCTTTGTTATGGTTGGTTTGGGAATTGCTTCCTTTTAGGTGGTTGTAGAATTGAACGGCTCTTTTCTGGATTGTGATTATTAGTGAGTGTCGGCCTAATTCTGCTCTGCATGCATTATTTAGTGTTTTACGTTGTACACAGAGGATATTTTTGCAGAATTCTGCATGTAGTCTCTCAATTTGGTGTTCGTCCCATTTTGTGAATTCTTGGTTGGTGAGCAGACCCCAGACCTCACAACCATTAAGGGCAATGGGTTCTATAACTGAGCCAAGTATTTTTAGCCAGATCCTAATTTGTTTGTCGAATTTATGTTCCTTTTGATTGCATAGAAGGCCCTTCTTGCCTTGTCTCTCAGCTTTGTGGAAGTTACCTGTGGTGCTGATATTTAGGCCGAGGTACAGTTGGAAGTTTACATACACTTAGGTTGGAGTCATTAAAACTCGTTTTTCAACCTCTCCACAAATTTCTTGTTAACAAACTATAGTTTTGGCAAGTCGGTTCGGACATCTACTTTGTGCACGACACAAGTAATATTTCCAACAATTATATACAGACAGATTATTTCACTTATAATTCACTGTATCACAATTCCAGTGGGTCAGAAGTTTACATACACTAAGTTGACTGTGCCTTTTAAACAGTTTGGAAAATTCCAGATAATGATGTCACGTAGATTAGGCCAGAAGGCTAAACTGAAAAACCTAACCTCTATCAAATAAAAAGATGGCGGAGTACTTCTGTGCAAGGGTGTTTATTTACATTGTGAATCCGGAAGAAAAACAACAGTACTGCCATCCAAAGTATCTATTATGGGACAGCTAAAAACAATGCTGCCCCATCAACCGCTCAATCCAAAATGGTCCACTCTTGAACTGAAAGAGAGGCTCCTTTTGTAGGGGAACCCCCACCCATCAGAACATACCCAGCACTAATTAATTAAGCAATTACCTTCATCAAAGCCTACATTTTCCACTCAGCTAAACATACTGAATTGTATACATTGCAACACGTTTCTCATGATACAATATACCAATATAACACATTTACAAAATCCCATCCCTACTGACATGGAGTCTTCCAATATGCCCATTCACATGAACGCGCCATCCGGGACAGGCACTACAAAGCCAGCCCGATTACAGTAGCTCGGGTCCTTATACCAGCCCGATTACAGTAGCTCTGTTCCTTATCCCAGCCTGATTACAGTAGCTCGGGTCCGTTTCCCAGCCCGATTGCAATAGCTCTGGTCCTTATCCCAGCCCGATTACAGTAGCTCTGGTCCTTATCCCAGCCCGATTACAGTAGCTCTGGTCCATATCCCAGCCCGATTGCTGTAGCTCTGGTCCTTATCCCAGCCCGATTACAGTAGCTCGGGTCCTTATCCCAGCCCGATTACAGTAGCTCTGGTTTTTATCCCAGCCCGATTACAGTAGCTCGGGTCCTTATCCCAGCCCGATTACAGTAGCTCGGGTCCTTATCCCAGCCCGATTACAGTAGCTCGGGTCCTTATCCCAGCCCGATTACAGTAGCTCGGGTCCTTATCCCAGCCCGATTGCAATAGCTCTGGTCCTTATCCCAGCCCGATTACAGTAGCTCTGGTCCTTATCCCAGCCCGATTACAGTAGCTCTGGTCCATATCCCAGCCCGATTGCTGTAGCTCTGGTCCTTATCCCAGCCCGATTACAGTAGCTCGGGTCCTTATCCCAGCCCGATTACAGTAGCTCTGGTTTTTATCCCAGCCCGATTACAGTAGCTCGGGTCCTTATCCCAGCCCGATTACAGTAGCTCGGGTCCTTATCCCAGCCCGATTACAGTAGCTCGGGTCCTTATCCCAGCCCGATTGCAATAGCTCTGGTCCTTATCCCAGCCCGATTACAGTAGCTCTGGTCCTTATCCCAGCCCGATTACAGTAGCTCTGGTCCATATCCCAGCCCGATTGCTGTAGCTCTGGTCCTTATCCCAGCCCGATTACAGTAGCTCGGGTCCTTATCCCAGCCCGATTACAGTAGCTCTGGTTTTTATCCCAGCCCGATTACAGTAGCTCGGGTCCTTATCCCAGCCCGATTACAGTAGCTCGGGTCCTTATCCCAGCATACCCGGAAGCTACAGAGATGGAGAGAGGAACAGAACCAAACAAACAACGCGCTCATCCATAACATTGATAAGTACAATAAACGTTGCTTAAATTGAACATGAACGCTTGTCTGTATAATCTTTATACCATAAACTGTTACTGACGGGAGGTAAGAATAAAGTGTGAAATGTATGTACTAAGATAGAGAAGTTAACTTGTGTGTCGACCCACATTGTTAACGTAGCTGATAACGGAGTAGGGAGGCGCGATGAATGTTTGTGTGTTAGTGTACCAAACGCTGCCCGCGGCCAGTGACGAACTTCTCCGTCACATTACCTTCCTCCTCTCCTGAAGCAACCAGGTTCGGGAGTCGGGATAGGTAGTCTGCTGTGACGTTTTCTTTTCCTGCCTTGTGACGGACACAGAACCTGAAGGGCTGGAGCTCCAGATACCACCTGGTCACATGAGAATTCCGGTCCTTCATGGTCTAGATCCAGGTCAGGGCTCTGGTCTGTGTGCAGGTCAAATTCCCTCCCAAGAAGGTAGTAACGGAGGCTATCTAGTGCCCACTTTATAGCCTGGCACTCCTTCTCGATTGTCAAATACCTGGTTTCCCTGGGCAACATCTTCCGACTCAGGTACAGCACAGGTAGCTCTTCTCCTGGCCCCCCTTGGGCTAGTACAGCTCCAATTCCCACAGCCGAAGCATCCACCTGTACGAGAAACCGCTTATGCAAATCAGGGGTCTGGAGAACAGGGAATGAGCACAGGTGTTTTTTCAGCATCATGAAAGCTTCCTCACACTCCTCAGTCCACTTCACAGGGTTGCTGGCCACCTTTGAAGTGAGGTTGGTCAGAGGGACAGCGATGGTCGAAAACCGCGGAATGAATCTCCGGTACCACCCTGCCAGACCTAGGAAGGACTTCACCTGTGTCTTGGTTCTGGGTTGAGGGCTGTTCCTGATGGACTCCACTTTGTCCACACGAGGCCGAACTTCAGCCTTACCCAGCTGGTAACCCAGGTACTTTGTCTCCTG
Organism: Salvelinus fontinalis; assembly: GCF_029448725.1. Classification (NCBI taxonomy): domain Eukaryota; kingdom Metazoa; phylum Chordata; class Actinopteri; order Salmoniformes; family Salmonidae; genus Salvelinus; species Salvelinus fontinalis. The sequence goes on along the minus strand of NC_074679.1, from coordinate 17,920,514 downwards.
TTTTGCCCACTCACACTTCAGGAGGTTAAGCGTGAGGCCTGCATCATGGATCTTCCCCAGGACTCTGCTAAGATGCTGTATGTGCTCCTCCCAGGAGTGGCTGTAGATCACCACATCGTCCAAGTAAGCAGCACAGCAATCGTCCTGGACGAAGGTACCACGTTCATCTGTACAAACAATAGTACGCAAGTATAAACACCATGGGACCACGCAGCCGTCAAACCACTCAGGAAGGAGACGCGTTCTGTCTCTTAGAGATGAACATACTTTGGTGCGAAAAGTGCAAATTAATCCCAGAACAACAGAAAAGGACCTTGTGAAGTTGCTGGAGGGAACAGGTACAAAGTACCTATATCCACAGTAAAACGAGTCCTATATCGACATAACCTGAAAGGCCGCTCAGCATGGAAGAAGCCACAGTCCTGGAGGACCTTGTCCATCAGCCTCTGGAAAGTCGCAGGGGCCCCATGAAGGCCAAACGGCATAACCTTGAACTGGAACAGGCACATCGGCATCTGGAAGGCAGTGTAGGCCTTGGATTGTTCGTCCAGGGGCACCTGCCAGTACCCTTTGCAGAGATACAATGTGGTGATGTAATGAGCTCTACCTATTCTCTCCAGTAAGTTGTCAATTCAGGGCATGGGGTAGGCATAAAACTGGTAGATGGTATTCACCTTACGGAAGTCCATACAGACCCGCAGAGAGCCAGCCTTCTTTGGGACAATGACAATGGGGCTGCTCCATTCACTTGAAGATGGCTCGACAACATCCATCTCTATCATGGTGTGGAGCTCTTCCTTGAGGGCTACCACCAGCCTCTCAGGCACACGGTAAGGATGCTGGCAGACAGGGTTCTGGTCAGGATTCAAACGGATGATGTGTTCCAGGACTTTGGTTCTCCCTGGCCTCTGACTGAAGAGGGCCGGATACTTGCCAAACAGCTGCTTCAACACATCTTGCTTGTCTTCTTCCAGGTGAGCCAGTATGACCTCAGCTCGTCCTTTCCATGCCTCTGTGACCCCCTCCAACTCATCCTCTTCTTCTACTCTGCGGACCAGAAAGGACTTCCCCTTGGAGAGTTCTTCTCTCTCCTCCCAGGCCTTGAGGAAGTTAACATGATAGGCTTGCATCTCCTTACCCTTGTCCAGGTGCAGCACCTCATAGGTCACCGGGCCCATCTTCCTCCCGATTTGGTACGGCCCTTGCCACTGCCAAGGAGCTTGCTGGTAGACGAGGGAAGGAGGAGCAGGACTTTCTATCCTGGCTCAAACTCTCTGTGGCGAGCGTGCTGGTCATACCCTCTCTTCTGGGCCTTCTGGGCTTGCTGAAGGTTTGGCCTAGCTTCCTCTCGGTACCACTCCAGCCTGTCTCGCATCTGGAGGACGTACTGGACAATCCCCTGTCCCGAGGTAGCTACTGGAGGACCTTCGCATTACTTCTTCAGCAGGTCCAGTGGTCCCTGCACTGGCCACACATAGAGGAGTTCAAATGGTGCAAAACCTGTCAATGCCTGAGGCACCTCCCTGTAAGCAAAAAGCAGAAAGGGTAACCACTTATCCCAGTCTTTACCAGTGTCGGCCACAAACTTCCTCAGCATGTTCTTGAGCGTTTAATTGAACCTCTCTACTAGCCCATCCATTTGGCGATGGTAGGGAGTGGTACTCAAGCTTTTAATGCCCAGCTGTTGGTGGAGTTGAACCATCAGTCGCAAGGTGAAGTTTGTCCCTTGGTCCATCAGGATTCCATCTGGGATTCCTACATGAGAGAAGAGCTGAACAAGAGCACTGATTATTTTTGGAGTGGTTATGGAACGGAGTGGGAAGGCTTCTGGGAACCGGGTGGCATAGTCACAGATCACCCGTATATACTCGTAACCTGCGCTACTCTTCTCCAAGGGTCCAACAATGTCCATTGCAATTCTCATGAATGGGGTAGAGATCACTGGCAGTGAACAGAGAGGAGCCCAGTCAGACCTACGGACAGCACTGGTTTTCTGGCATGTGGTGCATGTTTTTCAGTATGTTTGTACATCAGTATACATGGAGGGCCAAAAGAAACAGGAGCCTAGCCTAAGATAGGTCATATGTTGCCCTAGATGGCCTGCCCATGGAACTGTATGTGCAAGATTGAGAACAAGTGGTCTACATGTAGATGACACCACTAACTTCCTGCTATCTGCTTCTGACCCAAGGTAGAGTATGTGGTTGTCTACTGTGTAAATCCCCCCACATGAAGATTGGCTGTCCCCAGCTAAGTCCTTGTCAAACAAACCTGTCAAGGTTGAGCCAGACTTCTACAGTGTAGCAACATTTTGTGGAACATCCCATTGCACCTCTAACCCAGACACATCAGCAACAGGTACAGGGGTCCCCACATACTTCTCAAGACGCCGTTGGCGGTGTGACTTTCTGGGCCCTTTGTTTCCCCCCTCGCACAGACTATCAGTCAGGCACAGGTTGTAAACCAGCTTTGGCCTGGGCACGAGTGACAACTGAGTATGACATATGAACATCAGACTGGTAAACTGACTGGTCATATAGCTGACCCCCACACTTCCCAACAGATCAGAGAGTACACGCACATGCCTCCCCAAAATCATCTCAGAAAGGTAGTTTCTCCATTACCCCAACTTTGAGGAGGTATTTCAAACCCTGAACTTCAACTGTGAGCTCAGCTGTGCGCTGCTGCGACTGATCACCGTGGACGCATTGGATCAGTGTCTGGTGAACGTAATCAATGTCATTAACAGGTACATTAATTGTCTGATTAACGACAGGGGACTGCCGGTGTCAATCATTGAAGTAAGACTTTTACCATTCACTTTTACAGGTACCAAGACTGACCCTTCCCCACTCTGTCTATTCTGAACACCATCCCCCTCTCTGGTCACATAACAGTAACCTGAGAGCTTGGATTTACGTAGTGGACACATTGAAGCTTTGTGCTCCTGCTGCCGGCAGTAAAAACAGGTCAGACCCTTCCCATCAGAGCGAACTGCGTGATCCCTTATCTCCCTCCTCCCAGACGCATATCCCAGAGAGTTACCTCCACCATCTCTGTCTTCACTGATGTCCCTTGTGTCTCTGAAACTCCTTGGAGCGGGTGCTGCAGGTTGTGGTGGGCCCCCTTTACGTGCATTAAGTTACTGGAGTGAAAGCTTGGCCGCCATAAGCTTTGGGCTCGTGCTCTTAGACCCAGGTTCGAATGTTGTGTGGTAGAACTTGTAGAAGTTGCTTAAGGATGATGACCTCACCGATCTCGTCCTGTGTCTTCTCCTCCGGTCGAACCAATTGTCGGTAGAAGCCCTTGAGACGGTGGTACGTCTCTATTGGCAACTCACCCGATGGCATTGATGCAGCTCTGAAGCATTGACGGTAGGTCTCCGGGGAGATGTCGAACTTCATCAGCAGCGCTTCCTTCAAGCCCTTGTAGACGTTGGACAACCCCTCGCTGTATACGCCTCTAAGGCCTTGCCCGTGAGCAATGGGACAAGCCTGCAGGCCCACTCTACCTCTGGCCATCTTGGCCATTCACTCAAACCTAAGCAGGTAGTTTTCAATGTCCCCCCCCCCCCCCCCTGCTGGTATAAGGGCATCTTTGGCTCCTCCCTCAGGAATGCTGGACCGGTCTCCTGATGCTGGGGCTGGCCTCATCACTGCTTGGGGAGCCTGCTGTGGAGTTGAAGTCCCTGCTGCGTCGAGCATTTGTCGTCCTGGTGTTGGCAGAGCCAATCTTGGGCTCTCACTTACGAGTTTCGCTTGATGAGGAGCTGTAAGGATAGATTGGCGTAGGACACGGAACTCCTGCTTGAGGTCTTCGTCCCTCCTCTCAAGGCAGGTGAAAATTCTGGTCCCCCAACTGCTCCTTCAGTCAGTTGGTCTTTTATGGCTGTATCTGCTGGTTCAACCGGTAGCTCAAGCGGTTCTGGTTGTGTTTGGCCCCTTGGTCGGGCTCCTACTTTCTCATAATTGACCTCTTCTTCACCTGACGATTCCATGGTATTCCTTCCCGTTTCAATTTTAGGCACCTTTTCTGACAGTTGATGTTGCGGCTGAGAACACAATCAAAACACAAGTATAAACACCATGGGACCACGCAGCCGTCATACCGCTCAGGAAGCATACGTTTGTGTATGCCATAGGACTGTGTTTTTGATTAGTGAAATTGTTCACTTTAAGTTTGTATTATTCTGTTTCATTTGTTTCCAAGGGGGAAGGCACCTTGGGAGTGCTTAGGCAAGAGGCCTGCGGGCAGACATATACCTGTAGTATGTACAATGTCTATGCACACTAGGTAAGACCTGGCCGGACCATCCCCTGTATTTTGGTTAGTGTGCCAGGTAGGTAAGTTGTGGGTAGGTAAGGTAGGAGCGGGGGCTCTTTAAATTTTACTTAATTTGCTTTGGTTCCGTCCAGCCCCTTTTCCCCAAATTACCGTGTGATGGAAATAAATTCCCTGTAAACGGTAATATATTCTGCCTCTGTCATCCTTACCCGCACCTGCAGTCACATACCTCTTTCACTCCACGGGTAGTTGAGTGTAGCAGGGTGTTGCGTTCCCTCCTCCAAGAGGCGTGCGTAACGATACCCACAGTAAAACAAGTCCTATTTCGACGTAACCTGAAAGGCTGCTCAGCAAGGAAGAAGCCACTGCTCCAAAACCGCCATTAAAAAAGCTAGACTATGGTTTGCAACTGCACATGGGGACAAAAATCGTACTTTTTGGAGAAATGTCCTCTGGTCTGATGAAACAAAAATAGAACTGTTTGGCCATAATGACCATCATTATGTTTGGAGGAAAAAGGGGGAGACTTGTAAGCCGAAGAACACCATCCCAACTGTGAAGCACAGGGGTGGCAGCATCATGTTATGGGGGCGCTTTGCTGCAGAAGGGAATGGTGCACTTCACAAAATAGATGGCATTATGAGGCAGGAAAATGATGTGGATATATTGAGGCAACATCTCAAGACATCAGTCAGGAAGTTAAAGCTTGGTCGAAAATGGGTCTTCCAAATGGACAATGACCCCAAGCATACTTCCAAAGTTGTGTCAAAATGGCTTAAGGACAACAAAGTCAAGGTATTGGAGTGGCCATCACAAAGCCTTGACCTCAATCCCATAGAAAATTTGTGGGCAGCACTGAATAAGCATGTGCAAGCAAGGTTGTGAAGACTGGCCTCAGACCAGTAAGTGTGAGCTGAGCATCTGGTACATGCCATTGACTTGGGCTAGTGTACTGTAAGAGTGGGGGTTGGGCCTGTTTACCTCCTCACGGCCTGGGCGTATGTGTGACTTTCATGTTGAGGCCTTCTTTGCAGGAGTGGGGCATTTGTCTGATCTAAGGGGGCCTAAATGGAGTGTGGGCATGGTTGATTTTGGGAGGGGGGTTTGATTGGTTGCGGTGGGGGTGTGGTCTAGATGTAGGTCCTCTCGGTGTAAGTTCTGTAGGTCTGGGGGGGTCCCGCAGGTCTGGGATAGTGTCTTGCTGGTCTGGGTGGGGTGTCTATTGATCTGTTGCTCCTGTGTGAAGTGTTGCATCAGCGGTTGAGGGCGGTGTCCTTTCGGGTCCGAGCACTGCTACATTGTATAGGTGGACCTGGTCGTAAAGACTGTTCAAGTCCAGGGTGGAGTGGTGGGCCAGGTAAACATTTGGTTTTGAGGCACAGTCACGGGAAATACTTGCGTTTACCCACTGTATGGTAGGAGGCTGGAGATAACCACTTGTGTGTTGGGGAAAATAGAAGAAGCTTTTTCAATCACTCCCTTGAGTGCTGTGGTCACCCTTTCCTGCTGTGTTGTCAGGTTGTTTGTGACTGTGTATTATTATGTGGCTGGGTGACCCTAGTTGGTCCTAGGACAGAAAGTCTAAGGTGAGCTGAGTGTTTGGACACCAGAGTTTAGACATGTGTTTGGGAAAATGTTTATTTTCTTGTATATATTTCCTGTTTGAGTCCATAAGGAGTACAATCTGTGGATTGTGTATGTTCTCAGTGGGTGTGGGGGGGTTGTAGGAGGACTATCAGAGTGGCTGACAGGGGGGGGGGGGGGGTGCTCAGAGGGGGTGGGATCCCCTGGGCTTGGGGTTCTTCATCTGGCTGTCCTGCTGTGATGTTGAGGATAAGGTCAGGGTCTGGGGTGGACTGTTCTGCTGGCTTTTCTGAGGGGGTGACCAGGTCTCTAATGGGTTGTTCTCTGTCACACGCCATCCCCCTCACCCTCTCCTCCAGCACTCTGATCCCCTCCTCTAGTGCTGTGTTCTGCTCCTGCTCTTTCTCCTGATGTTGTCTCACCACAGTCCAGAGTGCAGATATGTCTCTCCAGGTCTGGTTGAGGGGCTGTTTTGTGCTATTTTTTGTGCTGACTGGAGTGTGTTCACCTGCTGTTCCAGCTCCACTTGCCTTACCTCCAGCTGGGGGAATGTGTCCTTCATTTCAATGAGGAAGTAGTATTTTGTGCTGGGAGGTTGACTTTCCGCTTGGGGTTGTTCGTCTGTGGGGTTGTATAATGAAGAGGTCTGGTCTGACACACTCGGGGTGGGGGTATCTTTCTCAAGAGAGAGCTTATCCTAATGAGGTATCTCTTTGATTATGTGAAAGTTGGGGGGTAGTGTGTTAATATAGTGCTGCACCTTGCCAGGGGATGGTCTGTGTGGAAGATTCATTTGCTAATGTTCCCACTTTTATAATAGTCAGCAAAGTTTCTCTTGATTTTCCATAAGGAGCTTATTTTTGTACTATTTTCGTGCCTTATCATTTTTTACATGCAGAGGGTACTGTATTGTAATTACCTATGAACAGCGGGAGGGGGTTTCAAAGGCCTCTGCATTTTTGTGGGGTAGGCTTTGAGACTATCCTGCCATTGATGGGCTCAAGGGCTTTGACACCTCTCACTTCACATGTCAGTGGTAATTGAAGATGCTGTCAGATCTGTTCTGTCCTAGCAAGCTTGGTAGCTTTAACTTAGCATTCAGTCCTTAACAAGTAAAATAATAGAATTGTAATATTTTTTCTTGGCTTTTAAAATAGCTTCAGACTAAACATGACTCACTCAGTTCGAGGTTGGAGGGTGTTTTCAGGTTTCTGTTTGTTTGCTAGAGCATTTGCTGTATAGCTTAGGTAGTAGGACTCCTTCCAGGTAATCTTGTCCAAAGTCAGGTTGGAGGTTTGGAGTTTAGATTTGGAATGAAGGTTTTGTTGTGTAAGGTAGTATCCTGTATATATCCTTGCCAAAAAATCCAAGTTATCTAACTCAAAATCTATATTTTAAAAACATGCTGAAAAATGCAGGAGCTCATCTGCTCATGACCCCTCTCTCCTCCATTCCTTTCTCAAGCTCGCAGAGAAAGGGGCTGTCAACAGTTTAATTACATCTGTTTCGTTGGGAAAATATGTTTCTATCTATGTTCTCAAACAGATTTCACTGGGTAGCTGCAGGAACAGGGTTGGAGAGCCCATGGCATACAGAGCTTGGAAGAAGTATCACCTGTTGCGCAGCGAGAGCATGCTCCTCAAACACTGGTTGACGCCTGGAGTGAAGATGTTCTTATAAGCCCAGACATTTCTACTTGCAATCCCGTTTGAAAGCAGAGTTTTGATGCTTGTCACTAAGAAGAGGACCCCAGCTGCTACTATATTTATTTCTCAGCTGCTAGTATTAAGCACATGCTCCGCTATGAAAACCGGAGTAGCCTACCTGGCATGTTTAAAAAACAAACCCAGTGAAAGCAGCCTCCATTCGCTATTCGAGTGCATACAGATTATGTATTTTCCCCCCTGCCCCTGCCCATTTGATAACGGGCCATTCTAAATCGATGCAAATTTGACATATTAGTACAGACAAGATTACTTTGAGAATAATCTTATGTGTGAAAAATATGATCACTTTGAGAGAACAGTGTGAGCAGCCTGAGTCAAGGAACAGAGCGCAAGCTTTTTTGTGACTTTCTCAAATCATTATTAGCATATATAGTTGCATTATGCTGCCCATATTTGTTTTCATTTCTAAGACATTCTAAGATTTGTATCATTAACTATAGTTGCCAATTAACTCTAAATCTAGCGTAAAGGACCTGTTTCAAATATCTACTTTTACGCTCAACATCGCCAAATATCGCTCCGGAATGGAAAACATATCCTTTATATTTTATTCAGCAAAGCTCAATTATATTCTTCTTACTATAAAATCATGTAATGGCACAGTACTTATAAGCATATCTTGTGTGCAAAATAATACGCCTACTACAGCCTATGCTGTGGCACATACAATAGGCCATTCATTCTGTTCTTCTGTGTAAGTGTACGTCAGGAAGCAGGTGCAAAATGTGAGTTTAATAATGTACAGATACAGTTTAAGAAACATGAGACGAATACTGAACGTGAGATAAAATAATACTACCTAATGACTGATGTCAACTGAGGGCTAAATAAAGGTGGAGTAATCAAGGATAAAATGATTATCAGGTGTGCTAATGATGGGGAACAAGTGTGCCTAATATAGTTGCCAGGGCCGGTGTTAGCAGACCAGTGATATCGAGCGCCAGAGGGAGCAGTAGTAGGCGTGACATTCTGAAATACATTTTCTTCACATAATGTTTCTTTTAGACCTGCATAAAATAAATCATGGATTTATTGTGATGGTGTAAATTAAATGGATTTCTTGGAGATGCGAAAGGTCTTTATGTTAATTAATGGACCGGCAGTCAGTTGCATGATAATAACCAGCTGTCAGCCCTAGTCTTAGGCTATATAGCATCATCATATAGAGTTATTCAGGGCCAGGCTGTCTCATCTCCCTATACAGTAGGCTCATCTAGTCCTTCAGTCACTTTGTTCCTCAGACAGGTGGCTTTGTTAAGTAGTGAATCTGTACATGTATGTGCATCTGTGAAGTATTCACTTGTTGGGATACTTGGCAATTTCCCTGTTAAATATATCAGATACAGATAGTGTACCATAATAATCTTCACAATATTTGACTGAGCTGTTTGTACTCAATGCTTCCAGGTTCTCACTGTTGAAAGAGAATTCTCTCACGGGCCTTGTCTATGTGATTTGGAATGCTCCTGGCTAAATGTACATGGTGTTCTTTCCCAAACCAACATGGCCAACCTAAAAGGAGTTCTCCTCCATTGAACTTTCATAAAACAGAATTTAAAACTCTGGAATTCCTGTGCTATGAAATATTGGATGTGTTGAGGTGCAGGCCCAGAAGAGGAATTGTTGAGAGCCAGGGTGGTTTGAGATGCATTACCCCAAGCCAAAATGTGTAATGTTGGCACAACTCAGAATATATCATCTTGTTGGTTCATTGTTAATCTATGTAGTTTATTGCAGCAGTGTGCTGCCGTGGACATTGTGCACCACCAGATGCAAGCATGGTTTACATTTTATACAGCATCTGGTCTGTTAAGCACCACAATTGCTCTTCTCACATTCAGTTTTATTTATTTTTTGCATTGCCGTTGTCTAGATCTAGGCTTCATTAGAAATACATGTGAAGCAGGTTTTCAAAAGCTCATGGGCAAGGGCTGGGGGCTTTCATCTCAAGTCACACAAAATTAATAGGTTTTTCTCAGGATGGGAAATGGGTGTGCCTATGCCCACCCATGCTGTGCCCCTGCCCAGTCATGTGAAATCTATAGATTAGGGCCTAATTTATTTCAATCAACGGATTTCCTTTTTTGAACTGTAACTCAGTAAAAGCTTTGAAATTGTTGCATGTTGTGTTTTTATATTTTTGTTCAATTTAGTTTCTAACCTGATATTAAACATGTCATGCTAAGCCATTGTATATTATATCCAGGTTACACCGAATAGTATCCTCTGGATCTAACTCCTGTCCTTTTCACTTTCAGTTAGATCACTGCTCTATAGCTGGAATTCCTCTGATGCCACAGCCAGCCAGCCTTAGTCTTCTTATAAAGGCTCTATTTTATGTGAACTCAGTGCTGTATAGCTCCTCCCCTCCCCCCAGACCCTGGGTCCTTTGCTAAGGGAAGCCTGTGTCCAGCTGCCCTCTGTCCGGGGCTGCTACCTCTCTCACCTGGCCCACATGAGCCTTCTGTCCTCTCCTCCAGGGACCACCACCTGGGCCGAACTCCCTGGCTCAATACCCAGCTCCTCCCAGAACTCTCCGGCCCCCCCATCCTGTCCGATTGGTTCTTCCTGCCACTCGTCAGCCTGTACGAGCGGGCAGAGACACTGGACGGAGGGGTCCTGCAGGTGGAGTTGCTCCCCGCGGTGGAAGTGCAGTTGGTCACACACTGCCTACAGTGGCTGCTGCTGCTGGAGGTCTGGAGGGAGGAGGTACTCAGGGTGGTGCTGCCTGTAGCCAAGCTGGCCTGTCTGGCTTGTATCTTCCTGTGCTCCATTAATTTCTTCCTGGAGAGGCCTGTCTAGAGGCTGACCTTGGCTCTGGACCTCAACTCCCCTCCTCCAGGCCTGGACTCCTTCAATGACCTCTATTCTGCCCTGGTTGGACAGTTTGCGTCGGGGTCAGTCGGGGTCCCCCTGTTTGACTACTTCAGCAGAGGCGCTTCAATGCCACCATGAAGTTGGCTGCGTTTAGGGAGCATGTGGGCCTGCTGCGCTCCCTGGGGGTAACACTGGAACAGGTGAGAGGGAGGCTGGTTAACATGCTGGATTGAAAGTTGTAATTGAGAGTACACGGTACATTTCTGTGTAAACGGCCAGTAGATAGAGCACTGGGGTTCTTGTCACTTTCTGCAAAATTGTGCGATTTGACAGTATCTAATTCATGTGACATAAAGATAGGCTAAATGAACCCCTCTCTGTGTTCCTCCTAGCTGGCCATTCCTATGGAGAGGTTCACGTCGCCCCCGGTGGATTCTCTCCCACTGATACTCTACTTCCGTGCGCTGATGACGGCGACCTCAGACCCACGATGACAATTGACTGGACTGTGTTGCATTGCAGTTCCTAGAAATGTCATACTGCTCAACAGGGCTAGGCAATTTGAGGGTAATTGAGAATCGCTCTGTACTTTGGATATGAACTCTTTTGTACGCCCCTCTGAAAGGCTTTCTCCCCCCTTCTCCAGTAGGTTGAAACAGCACGTCGCAGCTTCCTGAGGAAGACTCACTACTACCTGACTGATGAGGTACACACCCGTACTCACTCTCCTTCCCCTGGGCCTTCCAGCTCTTCACTCCTCTCACCTTCCCCTGGGCCTTCTTATCCTCCTGCCACTCCTCCCCTCTCCGCTGAGGGTCTTTCCTAACATCTGTTCTGTCCAGATTAGGTGTTGAGGAGCCACCTGCTGCTGTTCAGTCTGCCCCAGAAAGTCTTTGAGCTGGGCTTCGTCACTGACGATCATCTGCCTCCCATCTGGCAATGCAGACTGGAGAGTGTTCTAGGGACCCAGGAGGTTAGTGAAAGCAAAGGGGAATGAGGACAGTGATTAGGGGGGCAAATCATGGTTTTCATTTGAGCTCTGTGGTCATGCCAAGGGTACAAGCTCCAGGAGGGTTTACTGAAAACACTGAGCGAGGATAAAGACATGCTGTAAAAGGGCCTGGATGTGTCTGTCAAAATAATCAGTTAAGCTCCTTTAGTATGTTTATGTAACTTCAGCACTGTTAGAGTATTACATTTGTCTTTAATCTTCGTTGTCATTCAGCATTTGATGAACACTTAAAATAAAAATGGATCTACTTACAGATGAATACGCAGTAATGGTTTTGGTCCGCTGCCACAGCAGAGCATGTCATGTTCAATGTGGCTTTTTGCAAATCAAAACTAGGTTCAAATGATGTAATTATGTCACTGAAAATGGGATGATAATTAAGCCGGCTCCTGTTCTACTTAAATGTCATATCAGCCCAAAAAACAATGAAACACTTACACTCCAATTTAAATAATGCTTAATGTAAAATCCCACAAACTTTTACCAGTGTGGCCCCTGTTACTTTTCCATTGAAGCTACTTAACTAGTGCCTGTCTAAAATCTAATTTGTAAAGTGCCCATAAGGAATGTCAAACAAAGTGATGTTAGTCTCTTCCCCGCTGTGCTAGTATAGATAAAAGTTTGGTTTCAAAGACCACTTGCCTGTTCCATAAGATATGAAAAGGTTTCCTTCTGTCCTTTCCTCTTATTTGTCTATCTTTTATTTAACCTTTATTGAACTAGGCATGCTGGGCCAATTGTGCGCTGCCCTATGGGACTCCCAATCACGTCCGGTTGTGATACAGCCTGGAATCTAACCAGGGTCTGTAGTGACGCCTCTAGCACTGAGATGCAGTGCCATAGACTGTGCGCCACTCGGGAGTCTACACGTGTCCGTGTGCCACTCTCACCCCTCACCTTGTGATTGGGAACATTGTTCTGTGTAGGGTGATGTCTTTCAAATGAGACGTTAAACGGGTGTCCTGACTCTGTGGTCACTAAAGATCTCATGCCACTTATCGTAAGAGTGGGGTTGTTAACCACGGTGGCCTGGCTAAATTCCCAATCTAAATTCTCATACCATCACATGGCCACCTAATTATCTCCAGTTTCTAATTGGCTTATTCATCCCCCCTCTTCTCCCCTATAACTGTTCCCCAGGTCGTTGTTGTAAATGAGAATGTGTTTTCAGTCAACTTACCTGGTAAAATAAGGGTTCAATAAAAAAATAAAAATAATAATAAATTCATTCGTACCAAATGTTCCCAAAAGAGAAAAATGTTTCTGTGTTTTGTACACCACACAATGAACAGTCTATGAGATCTGTGTTTCTTTTCCAGTCTATTTTCTTTCAATTATGCATACAGTTTGATGTGGCCATGATTGCTTACAGTGCAGATTTTCACACCCAACATGTACATGCAGGGGCGAAAATCTGAGATCAACCTTGGAGGGGACAATTACATTAAATTTTCTCAAGAGCAATTCCTGAGGGGGACACCAAAGTAGTGCTGTAACACATAGCATACGTTGTTAAATGTATATTGAGGAACCATAATTCCTACAACTGGATAATTGATAGGTACAGTAGTTAACTGAAGGGTTTTCCCAACTTGTTCAAATGTTTAAATCATTATAATTCTACTACTAATAATAGTTATAGCAGTGCTCCTTACCAGTCCAGTATGTATGCAGGTATTCGTACTTACAACCAGCAATATCAAGAAAGGTCAGTAGGTGACAATGGTACTGTACACTGTATGGGTGTAGTTTTCATAAATACAATGAACATGGTGTGATCACATCTAAAATAATCTCCATTGAGAACCATCACAAAGTTGGTCTCCGTATTGAATTGACCTTTTAATTTGACTTTTTCTGATACATTTATATAGTCATTAAATATGTCCACCTGGCCTGAGTCTACAATATCTTTGCAAGAACAAAAAGCTTAAAATAAGTACAGTTCTAAAAGCAAAATAACTACTTCAATGAAAAACCCAAATAAATCAACCAAAATATCCTTCAGTCAGTGTCTCAACTCTTCAAACAGCAGCTATGGACAAGTATGTCGCACAAAGTATGCAATTTTAAATAAAATAACATGAAATAAATCATTTGTAAGTGTACTAAAAACTACTAAACAAAATAACAACTATCAATTACACCATGGGTTCTCAAACAGGGGTCCATGGACTAATTGCAAGGGGTCCGTGAAATAAAAAAGTGTAATGAATGTAGTCAGTACCACAAGGTTTCCAGTAAGTTTACATATAATATAGAGGGGGTGGAGGTCCCTGAGGACCGCTCAAAACCTTGCCTGCCTTGCCTCAAAATATGCAGGGGTTCCAGTACCCCAAAAAGGTTGAGAACCACTGCTATACACACTACTGAACAAAAGAACCGAGCATATGTTTGCGGGTTTCCTCAACAACACATCAGTTGGCACTTTCGCAATGCCCTCGCCTGTTGTCTCCGACACCCTGTATAGCCCAATAAACTCCTTGTGAGGGACATGGTCATGGTCAACATAACGCAAACAGACATTCTCCTGTTCAGCACCAGAGACATCTTGAGTACCATCAACAATTAATGAAAATTGTACAATCGGAAGCGACCTAATCTCAGCTGCAATGCCTCGAATGACTATTGGCCATGATGTTCAGAATTTCATTCTGTGCTTTGGGGCCTGTGTACATTGTGGTACGCTCTGTTAACCACTTCAGTAAAATGGGATCATCCTCTTCTGCCCTAAGTTTCAAAATCTGGTATAAATTCCCACTGTCATCCGTGTGGCCTCTAAAGGCTTGTCCCTGTCTTACTACATGCCGCACCGAACTAACAATTTTCATCAAGCAATGCCTTGCGTCATCCTGCTGTTTACCCCACGCGCTGGACATAACTGGACACTGATTGGATTTAGCTGGTGTGCTGTTACAATTACAAAGTAGCGGTGGGTTTGGCAATTTTGATGTGCTGTGAATTTTTCAATGCCTTTTCTCCAGTTCCTAAATCCTGCACTAATGAAGGCAGCATCAGCTCTTTGGCCAAAAGATGGCTGGCTTGAAAACCCTTGGCTACAGTGAAAACACAACACTCCTTTTATTGATGGATTATAATGTAGCCAGGGGAAATCGCGAAACCATCTCTCTTGAAACGTCAACACTCTGTTGGCAAGAGTTTGCGGTTCTATAAATTGTGGGTGTGGCTGATATGGTTTTGTGCCATCACTGTGGTAACTGGACAATGCTGTGCCACTGTCCCCTATACTGGTGCTGCTGGCAACAAGGGTGACACTTGGTCCTGCCGTGGCTGTGACACTGTCCTCTGAAGTCTCTCTCCCTGGCTCTTTCCCTTTCACCACCCTAACTGACTCAGTCTGTCTCCTAGAAAATAAATAAGGTGTTTGCCGTACTCCTAACTACCGGTACCCAAAACTACACAATTAATCACAACAGCAATACCATTGCCGTAAACAAATCTTAGTTTAGTCACCAGTTTAAGTTGAGAGTGGGGGTATCCATGGCATTTTCCAATTATGTCCCTATTTTACAAGTCAAAAAAATTGAGAACCTTTCATAATGTTGCCAAACAAAGACTCAACAAACTTACCTGAGACTCCCTGTCTGCCAGTCTGTCCCTGCATATCTGTCCCCAACTCTGCTGTCTGTGTGCCATCTGTTGCCTGCTCTGCCTAATGACATCATTGTGAAACATTTCCATTCGCATTTCACTTCTTTCTTATGAACATTTTATCAACTAGTCGTTGAGATATTAGGATACTAGAGTTCTTACTATGCGTTTTGGTGTACTGACAAATACTCTGATGTCCGTCTTCTTACTTTTTTCTGCCATTTTTCTACCTGGCTGGCTGGCTGGCCTAGCTGCACACACACACATTTACACAACACATGCTGCAACCTTTTGTAATTTAAATAGTTTGTTTCATATTGGCTGGCTTCCAACAATAGCTGAATTTGTAAAGCTAGCGAGCACCAATTCCGTTTCTGTGTGTTTGCTATAATCTTTGCTACCTGGTTAAATAAAGGTGAAATAAAATAAAATAAAAAAAGTTCACTATCGACAATTTATCTTTTGCAACGAGACCATTATATATATTTAAGACAATGGTAGAAGAGAGTGTAGTTCTGTTCTGTTCAGTTTGGACTTCAGTTTATTGCTAACCTTATCACAGGGACGTCGAAGCACTACAGCTGCATGCTGATCTTGGAATAAACTGACGATAGCAAAGATTCCATCTTTGACGACGCCACATAAATGGAATAGGTACTAGCTAGCTTGATAGTTAATGTTTGCTTTAGTTTGCGCGCTAGCTCTGCAAATTCAACTAGTGTGTGAACCCTGCCAACATAAAAATAAATAAATAACATTGCTATGGACCTGCTATGGATTGACTGGATTAACCTCACGTCAGTTACGTACATGTCCCTTTCGGACAGTAGATACGAACTCTCTATTACCTTGCCAGCTAAAGAACTGGCAGTGGATCAAACCATTGTGAGGCAAAGGGCGGGGTGGGTCGCAATCTTTTGAAATTTAAATGCGCTATTAAGTGTCTATAATCAGCACAAGTGCTTTCATTGCGTATTATTAATATTATTGAAATTACATAGTTATGTTTACAGTGATATATTGGGGGGGACAAATCATATTTTTCCCAAGATGGGGGGGTCGTGTCCCCCCCGTCCCCCCTGGGATTTCCGCCTATGTGTACATGTAGAATGACAGGCTGGCGCCTTGGTGAATCGCATCCAATTCA
The DNA here is from genome assembly GCF_029448725.1 of Salvelinus fontinalis. Lineage (NCBI taxonomy): Eukaryota > Metazoa > Chordata > Actinopteri > Salmoniformes > Salmonidae > Salvelinus > Salvelinus fontinalis. Next base: position 17,904,331 of record NC_074679.1, on the reverse strand, counting down.
CTCTCTCTCTTTCGCTCTTTCTCACTCTCTGTAACTAACTCTTCCCTAAAGAACAGTTGTTGGTTGGTTGCTTTTCTTGTTAGCTTCCTCAGGAATGCTGTCTTTGTGGTTTGCCAGTATGGGATGACAATGGACCCTCTTGCGGGCTTGTCTAATACTGGTCATATGGTTCCCTCCACATCTGGTATGCATTGTTACTCAAGCAGGGTTCCCTGAGGTTTCACACCAGTTCCCATATGAAAGCAGGCCATGTACAGTACATACATATTAAATGGCGCCAGGTTCATCATGGCTATTTTATTGATGGCCGTTTAACGCTGTGGTACGAACATGTGGATGACATAGCTTCCAAAACCTAACTTTTCCAAGATAAAATTTCACACCTGATTTGTTTCCCTGGTCAAATGCCTGGTATACTGTATGTGTTCTCCATGACCGTCACATCTATTTACCGCGCACAATGGAGAGCTGATTATTATTATTATTGTCTCTGGGGAAATCAATGTTGGGGCGGCAGGTAGCCTAGTGGTTAGAGCGTTGGACTAGTAACCGAAAGGTTGCAAGATTGAATCCCTGAGCTGACAAGGTAAAAATATGTCTTTCTGCCCCTGAACAAGGCAGTTAACCCACTGTTCCTAGGCCGTCATTGAAAATAAGAATTTGTTAACTGACTTGCCTAGTTAAATAAAGGTGTAATGTATTAGCAACAGTTATTAAAACACCTAAATAAGTCCAGAAGGTTGAATATCACAAGTCTCTCTCTCAAAGGATGTTATGATAATTAGGTTAAAGTAACATAACATAAGTTTTCTCTCTTAAACACTATTCCTTCTCTCCTTCCTGCTGCTATAACTTTGTTCAAGAGAGTTTGACAGAGTTTCCTGGGACAGATTACAGACAGGTCTCTGTAGACACAGAGCTTGAGCACACTGCTGTTGTAACATTCCTCCATAAAGGAGTCTCACCTGATGGATCTCCTCTGTTTCCTCCTGGAGCTTGAATATGATCCATTAAACTATCTGCAGCACTTGGAAAAATCTCACTCCAGATGGCCACTCATAAACTACTTTTATAGGAAGCTTAGTCTGTCAAGAATTTATACTGAAATCAGAAGTTGACAGATATGGGGTGGGAAGGTGTTAGGCCTATTTCTACAGGCAGATTTTTGTTCCCACACACCTTGCAATCTCAGTTCAGTTAGAATGCTCTTAAATGCTCAGCAACTTGTATGATTTTGTGCGCAGTTGCTATAGAGCAGAAACCAATTCTTAAGAGTTGCTGTAGCTTCTGTAGGAAAATAGGGCATACTTCATTGAATGAAGAGGGCTCCATGCAAATTGAAAACATGAATTCTTCCACTATAGTTGTAGACAGTATAATGATTATTTACGCGGAGTTGTCGTGCATCCGCCATTACTCAGCTGCAAACGTCAATGTAAAAACGTCTCATATCCTGTGAGTCATTTTGTGTGTTTCTGTCAAACAACCTCATATTCAACTCAGTTAACCTTTTTCAAAGAGTGTTGTGTTATGACTTACTGCGCCATAGTAGAATTATCTCTCAGAAGTTTAGGTCTCAGCCATCTTGATAAGCAAAATGTCTTAGGGAATAATCACACACTTCCTGGAGTGAAGTGTGGAAAGAAGACGGAATTAACCACGATGGGTTCTAAAGTCACAACAACCGTACAGTAAAAATGCATCTCTTTGTGTTTGTCTCATTGTGATTAAGGCGATCATTCAGTTGTACTGCCTTGTTTTTCAATGTCCGAGATGAAGAGAACGCCCACCGGATAGGTTTACCTCAGAGTACAGACGTGATACCTGGGACTACTGAAACAAAAGCCTGATATATGTAACATATGTGATGGCTGGGTCATATTTCTCTCCTGTCATGGTTGGGTGCCATCTGGAATAGCTGCTGGGCATGTCGGCTGTTTCAAACAGATAGAGCTAACTCTGTCAGTGGGATAATGCAGCCTTTGGCAAATGTGCAGCAGGCTGTGTTCCAACAGACATAATCTCTGGTCTAAGAGTGTATTTCGAACAGGAGGGGGTAAAATACGGTCTGTCTGTCTCTAGATAGTGCAACTGTAACAGCTTATGGCCGTTATGTATGGATCTTTGACCTCTGGATGATTGATATTCATGACGAACACAACATTGGTCTCATCCATCTCTCTGGTTTCCCCCCATTTTTTTTTTATAGATCCATCAGCCTAAACTGGGTCAATGGAGTGAAGATGCTTAAACCTGATTGTTATAGTGAATTATCTTCAAAGGGCGGCTGAATAGCATTTGAACCTCATGGCACGTTGTTGTAAAGTTCATGTTGTCCAGTAGGAGGTGCTGTTTGGTCATCTGAGAACTCCCTAAGGTGGCAGGCACACTGGGCCGATTGACCCGGTCCTACAAGAGAACTAGTAAGCCCCAGAATAAGTGGACTAAATTGCTATCACCAGGTCCTAATGTCATTATCCACAGTAGTAATTCAGTGGGACTGATTATATTAGTTTGAGGACATAATGCTCTGGCGATGGCGTGGTTTCTCAACACTGCCCACATTGAGTCCAAGTTGTTCTCGTTACAGACAAAAATAAAGACATTGTAAAATGCATACTTCTCTTTACTATGCTTTTGGCCAAATACAGGCAGGCTTCTGTCTGACTGGTATTCCTAAATAAACGGCATCTTACTACAGCAGGTATTGTCATACACCAACATGGTCTATAGAGCATTCCTGTCCACATATGGGAAGTTGAAGGGTGGATGTGTGTACATGCATGTTTAGTGCTGGGTTGAGGTCGACGTTGGCTGATGTTGTTCTTTCTTTTACTCTCAGGATGACGTGGTAGGAGAACTCAATAACTCGCCGTCTCCTTGTTGTTGAGGTAAATTACTCATTTACAGTGAATTAAATTGAAACAAGCACTGTGATTCAGTTAGTGGCCAGCAATAACTTGCCTTGTCACGCAACTGAGAGAGAGGCGGTGAGAGACAGTATACCACGCTTCTCTACCCCTGGCGTATGAGGAATATAGCACCTCTATAAAATTATTCTTAGAGAGCAACATCTATTACAGGTTGCGAACACCTGCTCTACCTTTAAGTCTCGTAAAATGCCTTTCCTTCACGTTATCATTATCACAGTCATTATCATTTTTGCGGTCATTATCATTATTGTGGTCATTATCACAGTCATTATCATTATCGCGGTCAAGTCGTATCAAGTCATCATTATTATCTGCTAGCTGAGAAAAGAAGCAAGGCCTCCCTTTCCAGAGCTATTTAGTCCTTTGTCCCAGGCTGATAGAAATAGTCAAGGTCAGCAATGGAGGACTTCCAATTACCAGCTGAGCCACTAACCACACATAGACTTTAGAGGGTATTAGATATGTGAAATATTGATTGCCCAAGGAAAGGGCACTAAAACCACTTTAAACATTGCCACCAAGTGTCTCAAACATACAGAGAATATTTTTCATACACTAAACTCTATATAGTACACTACACAAGACTGTCTCTTTGACCACGGTGCGCTTTGTAACGCAGTCTGTATGATTTGATTGTGTCTCCCAAAATGCAGCAGCAAGGAATAGCTAAATTCATGTATTTCTCAGTAACATGTTGGATTAAATAATTATTGTCATGCTGTTCATAGGATTGGACTCTAGGAAACCGATTATTTAGAAACCACAGCTAAATGGAAAGTGCATTTACCTGTAAAGGATGTTAGATTCAGAAAATGCCCCATGCATTTGGTGGGCTTATTGAGTTTTTGAACTGTTTCACATTTACCATATTGCAGGCCTATTGATTCCTGCAATTAAAGGAAAAGGTGTTTAATAGTTCCTGTAATATTAGATTTGATCTACTATTGATTTTATACACAATCAGTGGTGGATATACTGAGGCAGAAATGCAAGAAAACAGAATTACTAGGGACATTGTTTTTTATTAGTTTAATGAGTTATAACTGTTCATTAAGGATGTGTATACATGCTTTATTGTCTTATGCTTTAGAGATGTGGCGTTGTGCAAGTGATATTTGACCAACTGGTATTTCAAAAGAGTATGCTATGGTCAAATAACCGTCAATTTCGCAACTACGTCATCTGCACAACACGGGGTCATGTTTAAACCATTAATGACGCAAGTTTCCTGCCAGCATAGGTTGGGCTGGTGTGTGGATGAAAGCTTAGCTGACGTCTTTAAAGCCTCTGAACTAGCAAGACCCGGGACCCAAAGCAGGCAGACAGACAGACAGAGACAGACAGACAGACAGACAGAGAGCTAGCAGAATCCTAATGTCAGTCCGCAGAGTTCTCTCTCTGTAGTTTGGGGCTTGTTAATTATTTATCAGCCAGCTAACGAGGCACTATACTTTCCAAGTAGGGCTGAGAGAGAGCGAGAGGGAGTGGATGGGCCCGAATGAAAGGCATGAAAGGGTTTTTAGTGTCAGATTACAACTTCAAACAACTGGGGGAGAATCTTGTCAATAATCAGAAATGGAACTTTAGCCTTTACCACCTCACTCCTCTATCAGATGAATGGTGGGAGCTACCTGCAGCACATCAAATCAAATCAAATTGTATTTGTCACATACACATGGTTAGCAGATGTTAATGCGAGTGTAGCGAAATGCTTGTGCTTCTAGTTCCGACAATGCAGTAATAACCAACAAGTAATCTAACCTAACAATTCCACAACTACTACCTTATACACACAAGTGTAAAGGGATAAAGAATATGTACATAAAGATATATGAATGAGTGATGGTACAGAACGGGCATAGGCAAGATGCAGTAGATGGTATAGAGTACAGTATATACATATGAGATGAGTAATGTAGGGTATGTAAACATAAAGTGGCATAGTTTAAAGTGGCTAGTGATACATGTATTACATAAAGATGGCAAGATGCAGTAGATGATATAGAGTACAGTATATACATATACATATGAGATGAGTAATGTAGGGTATGTAAACATTATATTAAGTGGCATTGTTTAAAGTGGCTAGTGGTACATTTTTACATAATTTCCATCAATTCCCATTATTAAAGTGGCTGGAGTTGAGTCAGTATGTTGGCAGCGGCCACTAAATGTTAGTGGTGGCTGTTTAACAGTCTGATGGCCTTGAGATAGAATCTGTTTTTCAGTCTCTCGGTCCCTGCTTTGATGCACCTGTACTGACCTCGCCTTCTGGATGATAGTGGGGTGAACAGGCAGTGGCTTGGGTGGTTGTTGTCCTTGATGATCTTTATGGCCTTCCTGTGACATCGGGTGGTGTAGGTGTCCTGGAGGGCAGGTAGTTTGCCCCCGGTGATGCGTTGTGCAGACCTCACTACCCTCTGGAGAGCCTTACGGTTGTGGGCGGAGCAGTTGCCGTACCAGGCGGTGATACAGCCCGACAGGATGCTCTCGATTGTGCATCTGTAGAAGTTTGTGAGTGCTTTTGGTGACAAGCCGAATTTCTTCAGCCTCCTGAGGTTGAAGAGGCGCTGCTGCGCCTTCTTCACAACGCTGTCTGTGTGGGTGGACCAATTCAGTTTGTCCGTGATGTGTACACCGAGGAACTTAAAACTTTCCACCTTCTCCACTACTGTCCCGTCGATGTGGATAGGGGGGTGCTCCCTCTGCCGTTTCCTGAAGTCCACAATCATCTCCTTTGTTTTGTTGACGTTGAGTGTGAGGTTATTTTCCTGACACCACACTCCGAGGGCCCTCACCTCCTCGTCGTTGTTGGTAATCAAGCCTACCACTGTAGTGTCATCCGCAAACTTGATGATTGAGTTGGAGGCGTGCATGGCCACGCAGTCGTGGGTGAACAGGGAGTACAGGAGAGGGCTCAGAACGCACCCTTGTGGGGCCCCAGTTTTGAGGATCAGCGGGGTGGAGATGTTGTTACCTACCCTCACCACCTGGGGGCGGCCCGTCAGGAAGTCCAGGACACAGTTGCACAGGGCGGGGTCAAGACCCAGGGTCTCGAGCTTGATGACGAGTTTGGAGGGTACTATGGTGTTAAATGCTGAGCTGTAGTCGATGAACAGCATTCTCACATAGGTATTCCTCTTGTCCAGATGGGTTAGGGCAGTGTGCAGTGTGGTTGCGATTGCGTCGTCTGTGGACCTATTGGGTCGGTAAGCAAATTGGAGTGGGTCAAGGGTGTCCGGTAGGGTGGAGGTGATATGGTCCTTGACTAGTCTCTCAAAGCACTTCATGATGACGGAAGTGAGTGCTACGGGGCGGTAGTCGTTTAGCTCAGTTACCTTAGCTTTCTTGGGAACAGGAACAATGGTTGCCCTCTTGAAGCATGTGGGAACAGCAGACTGGGATAAGCATTGATTGAATATGTCCTTAAAGACACCAGCCAGCTGGTCTGCGCATGCTCTGAGGACGCGGCTGGGAATGCCGTCTGGGCCTGCAGCCTTGCGAGGGTTAACACGTTTAAATGTTTTACTCACCTCGGCTGCAGTGAAGGAGAGCCCGCAGGTTTTGGTAGCGGGCTGTGTCAGTGGCACTGTATTGTCCTCAAAGCGAGCAAAAAAGTTATGGGAGTCTGGGAGCAAGACATCCTGGTCCGCGACGGGGCTGGTTTTCTTTTTATAATTTGTGATTGACTGTAAACCCTGCCACATACCTCTTGTGTCTGAGCTGTTGAATTGCGACTCTAGTTTGTCTCTGTACTGGGACTTAGCTAGTTTGATTGCCTTGCGGAGAGAATAGCTACACTGTTTGTATTCGATCATGTTTCCGGTCACCTTGCCCTGGTTAAAAGCAGTGGTTCGCGCTTTCAGTTTCACGCGAATGCTGCCGTCAATCCACGGTTTCTGGTTTGGGAATGTTTTAATCGTTGCTGTGGGTACGACATCGTCAATGCACTTTCTAATGAACTCGCTCACTGAATCAGCATATTCGTCAATGTTGTTGGACGCAATGCGGAACATATTCCAATCCGCGTGATCGAAGCAGTCTTGAAGCGTGGAATCAGATTGGTCGGACCAGCGTTGAACAGACCTGAGCGCGGGAGCTTGTTGTTTTAGTTTCTGTTTGTAGGCTGGAAGCAACAAAATGGAGTCGTGGTCAGCTTTTCCAAAAGGAGGGCGGGGGAGGGCCTTATATGCGTTGCGGAAATTAGTATAACAATGATCCAAGGTTTTACCAGCCCTGGTAGCACAATCGATATGCTGATAGAATTTAGGGAGTTTTGTTTTCAGATTGGCTTTGTTAAAATCCCCAGCTACGATGAATGCAGCCTCAGGGTGTGTGGTTTCCAGTTTACAAAGAGTCAGATAAAGTTCTTTCAGGGCCATCGATGTGTCTGCTTGGGGGGGAATATATACGGCTGTGATTATAATCGAAGAGAATTCCCTTGGTAGATAATGCGGTCGACATTTGATTGTGAGGAGTTCTAGATCAGGTGAACAGAATTACTTGAGTTCCTGTATGTTGTTATGATCACATCACGTCTCGTTAATCATAAGGCATACCCCCCCGCCCCTCTTCTTACCAGAAAGATGTATGTTTCTGTCGGCGCGATGCGTGAAGAAACCAGCTGGCTGCACCGACTCCGTTAGCGTCTCTTGAGTTAGCCATGTTTCCGTGAAGCAAAGAACGTTGCAGTCTCTGATATCTCTCTGGAAAGCTACCCTTGCTCGGATTTCATCAACCTTATTGTCAAGAGACTGGACATTGGCGAGTAGTATGCTAGGGAGTGGAGCGCGATGTGCCCTTCTCCGAAGCCTGACCAGGAGACCGCTACGTTTGCCCCTTTTACGGCGTCGCATAGGGTCGCCGGCTGGGATCAGATCCATTGTATTGGGTGGAAGGCAAAACACTGGATCCGTTTCGGGAAAGTCATATTCCTGGTTGGAGTTGACGTTGCTCTTATATTCAGTAGTTCCTCCCGACTGTATGTAATGAAACCTAAGATTACCTGGGGTACCAATGTAAGGAATAACACATAAAAAAACAAAATACTGCATATTTTCCAAGGAACGCGAAGCGAGGCGGCCATCTTGGTCGGCGCCGGAAGTCACTATCAAGAGACTGGACATTGGCGAGACTGGACATTTTACACTAAGATCACATACAGAGAGGCTAATCTTACCCTTCTGTTCTGTGTCTGTCGGCATTTAGTGATTCAGCCTATGGGTTCCCATTCTCCAACACTGGGGCCCTGTTGATGCCATCTCAAATTCTCTGAATTCTAGCATTGCCATTTCACTTGTATAAAGCTACTGCACAAAATAATACCAAAACAAGGCATACTCTAGGTTACCTCGAGATACAATAGAGCTGTCCTCGTATACCCCTCAGGTATGCAGTGTCTGTTCTGAAGGAAGCCCAGTCATTCATCGGCACCAAGCCCTTTTGTTTCAATCCATAAATATCCTAATGTTTGGAAATGACAAGTTCTTCGGTGGCTTCCCACCCACAAAATTATTTGTGGCGTTTTGATCGAGCTCTCACTGTGAAAATGAGTGTATCCCTTCATAAGACCTCAGCCATCTACAGATTATTTAACTTTGACAGTTGGGAGTTTTTACACTAAGATCTTTGAAATAGTTTAGTGTTCATGCATGTATTTCCTAGTTCTCTGCCTGTTCATAACACACATGTCTTGAAGTTACCGAGGAGAGACATGGAGCGTAATTTTTGTATTTAATTTATTTAGGCAAGTCAGTTCAGAAGAAATTCTTACATACATTGACGGCCTACCCCGGCCAAACCCGGACAATGGGCCGATTGTGCGCCGCCCTATGGGACTCCCAATCATGTCCGGATGTGATACAGCCTGGAGTCGAACCAGGGACTGTAGTGACACCTCTTGCACTGAGATGCAGTGCCTTGGACCGCTGCGCCACTCAGGAGCCCATTATAAATAGGCCATAGCATTGATTTTATAAAAACACATCACACCGCTAACCCTAGGCTAATGACTAATTAAAGCATTAATGCACATTAACAACCAGATACTAGTTAACCTAGACTGACAACATTAGTATCTCACTTCCCCATCACACGTGACAGAGGATGTATCAGGAAACTCCGATTAATTAATGAATCAGTGCCTGCATCGTTTTGCTCTGCGCAAGTATCAATATATCAAGCCATTAAGCCAGTCAATACCCAAGTGGTCATTTGGGACAAAAGATTGTTAATTGGATAATTGTTTAACCCCCCCCCCCAGGCAGGCAGATCATTTATGTTAATGAATGGGAAAAGTGCAGTGAGAAATGTAAAGAACAGTGTTTGTGCCAGCTGAAGGCTCCCTGGGCAACATACATTGATCCTCTGTGTGCTTTGTTTATCAGGGCTGCTGTGGGGAGATCATGCTTTTGGAATTAAAGGACTGAGGGCTCCAATTAGGTCTGCCGCCTGGCCTGACACACACAGACCCGAGTGTCTGTGGTAATCACTGACTGACCTGCCTCCTGTGTGTCTGTGGTAATCACCACTGACCTGGTCTGGAACAGAGCTGACTATGGAAATGTCCAGAAAGACAAATCATGTACTGTATATGACATACTACCCTAGGAAAAGTAAATACTATAATATGTGTATTCTGATAAACAGATGGGCCTTCAACTGATGTTCCTGAAAATCTTCCTTTTGCTACTGGTCATTGACTTGTTGGCTACCTTAGTTTGTTAATGCAGTCCCATCGCCTTCCTCTAGCGCTCTGTCAGATGTCCCATTTGCTCCAATGCCCTTTGCTCAAGATCTGAACAAACAGGACGACCCTTCGCTGGGTCATTACACCCAAGCTGAGCTGGGAGAGAGCAGTGCACACTGACATGACAGAATGGAGCACTTTGTGCTCCCTGGCGAACCACGCTGGAAGATCAGCAGCAACCTCTCCCTAGGTGCCAGCTCAAGCCACATTGTTTCTGGTTATTTATGTCTGCACCGTTTGAAATTCCACCTGTGCGCCATCCCATGGAACTGGGATTCTTTATATTCACAGCGCATGATTGATTTCACTCTGATGTCCACCAGGAAATGAGATGGGCCAGTATAAATACCATTGTTTAATTGTACAGTCGGGGATTTTAGGGACAGAGATCAAAGGTGTTGGCATGATTTATTGTTTTATAGAGTTTGAGGTGCCAGATTGGGCTGAAGTTAGTGGATTGGACAATTTGAATGCTATGATACTATTCACAAACTAGCTAGTTTGATTCCACACAGTGAGCCAAGGACAAGAGGATAAGATGTACATATTGTCTTCTTGGCCAGAGATTCAATTAATGTCAAAGTTAAGCATTTGTTCTACATAGCATTCATTGTTTCAACTCCTGAGATGTTCATTACTGTCACGAACTGGCTTGTAGCCCGTAACAAAGAGGGAGATAACGTGGATATAACAAAAATATATTTATTAAATAAAGTAAACTATATCCAAGTAACAATGGAGTGTGTAGTCAGTAGTGTAAGTGAGTGGATGCGTGCATAGATGGTGATAATGAGGAGTGTTGATTAGGACACATCATAGACCTCGAGGGTTATGGTCAGTGTAGACCACAATAGGTACTACACCCGACGTACACCTCGAAGTGTTGTAGTGCCCATATGAGTGCTAGCACTTCTTTTTCCACCATGGAGTAGTTCAACTTATAATGGTTAAGCTTCTTGTAAAATAAACGAACATGCCTCTCAACACCGGACACATCTGCTTGCAGCAGGACTGCACCTGCCCCCACATGACTTACATCCACCTGCAAGGTGAATGACAAATCCATTGGCGGAGCAACCAGCACCGGAGTTGAGGTAAGCAACCTCTTTGCATCCTCAAAAGCCTGTTGACAGAGAGGAGACCAGATGTAAACCACCTTAGCTTTCAGCAAATCTGTCAGGGAGTTACTACGGTAGAGAAGTTCCTGCAGAAACTACAGTAATAACCAATCATTCCCAAGAAACGCATCAGTTCCTTTTTAGTAGTTGGTGGTGGAAAAACATCAATAGCTACCACTTTAGCCCAAACAGGATGCACTTCACCCTGCCCAACTATCTTACCAAGGTACTTGTCAGTCGCCTGAGAAAACTCGCATTCAGCCATATTGATAGTGAGGAGACCCGCAGCCAGGAGGTCCTAACAAGGCTTGAATACAGGACAAATGCTCCTCCCAAGTATCTGCATAAACACCTATATCGTCCAGATAAACAGCGCACCTGACCAGACTGGAGCCAACCCTATTCATAAGGTGCTGAAAAGTGCCAGGTGCATTACGCAGACTGAAACTCATAACCAAATACCAGTATAGACCGGAGGGTGTAATAAAGGCAGAGATTTCACCTGCCAATAGCCCTTTAACAGGTAAAAATTGCTCACAAACTTTGCTGCTCCGACCTGCTCAATGCAGTCCTCCATCCGAGTAAGAGGAGATGAATCTGGTTTAGTGACACTGTTTACCTTACGGTAGTCTGTACAAAATCTGTTTGTCCCATCCGGTTTACTGACCAAGATGCAGGGAGAAGCCCAGCTGGAGAAAGAAGGCTCTGCAATATCACTCCAGCATGTACCTGATCTCAGCATCCAGACAATGGATTTTCTCAGACGAAACTCTATAGAACCACTGACGGATGGGGTCAGCATCCCCAACATCAATATCGTGTTCTATTAAGTTTATACCTGTAGGTGTATTAGAAAACAAAACTGGAAAACGATTTAGACCAACAAACTTGTCTCGCCTATCAGCAGGTAGAAGAGCGAGAAGGCAATCCAAAACATCGAGTGACTGAATTTTTCAATCTACCCTGCAGTACCCAATCGTCGGGACCAGGGACATCCTCACCATGCATGGACCTAGCATGACAAAAATAACCTAGTGATGTAGCAGTACCGGCCAAAAGAACAGGTTTACTGTCCTCTGCGGACTCCCACTATTCGGCCCCAGAGGAACGTGCATAATAGGGTTTTAGCAGATTTACATGGCACAGTTTGTGTGCTTTCTTCCGTTCCGGAGTGGCAACTAGAAAGTTTTGTTTTTACCGTATATGGACCTTGAAACTTGGTTTGAAAAGGAGAACCAACAATTGGCAGCAAAGCAAGAACCTGGTCACCTGGACTTAAGTGACGAGGCTCAGCTCACCGATCAAATATTCTCACCAGTGGCGTATAGGCGTCGCCGGAAATCACACATCAGATAACAGGGACCGAGGTGGCTCGGGAGACTTCCATTTATCCTGGAGCACCGCTAGAAGCCCACGTACACTATGTCTGAACACTAGGTCATTTGGACTGAAACTTGTGCCCTCCTGTTAAAACTTCCCTGGCGGCTAACAGTAACCAAGGCAACCCCTCCTCCCAATCCTTATCCATCTCCGGACAATAAGCTCTCAGCAAAGACTTGTGTTTGATTGAAACGTTCCAGCGCTCCTTGAATGCGCGTGATAGGCGCTTGCCAAATTGTGTTTAATATGGAGCTGTTTGAGAACCTGACCAAACAGATTAGACGGGAAATTAGAACCTTGGTCACTCTGAATAACCTTAGGGATTCCAAACAGTGAGAAACTGAGTCAAAGCTTTTAGCACAGACTTAGTCGTGATAGACCGGAGAGGATAGGCAGCAGGAAACCTAGTGGTCCAACACATTACAGTGAACAGGTAACTACTACCATTCTTGGAGTGAGGCAGAGGGCCAACACAGTCAATAATCAAATAATCAAAAGGCTGGCTGAGTACGAGAATAGGAAACAGCGGTACCGGCTTATTTGCTAGATTTGGTTTACCTGTTAATTGACAGGTGTGACAGGTTTTGATGAACGCGGAGGAAACATCCCACTTTAACCTAGGCCAAAATAAATGTTTCGGTATGCGATTGTAGGTTTTCCTCATGCCCAGATGTCCAGCAACATTGTTGTGGGAAGTTTAACACCAACTCACAACTTAACTGGCACAACATCCTGACTAATAGACTCCCAACAAAACGACTATGAGGCACTAGGGCATCATAAGACCTACCTCAGGCTCCCGTTTCTTTTGGCCCTCCATGTATACTCATGTGCAAACATACTCCGAAATATGTCAGAAAACCAGAGATGTCCATAGGTCTGACTGGGCTCCTCTCTGTTCACTGCTAGTGATCTCTACCCCATTCAAGAGAATTGCAATGGACATTGTTGGATCCTTGGAGAAGAGTAGTGCAGGTTACGAGTACACCCGGTTCCCGGAAGCCTTCCCACTCCGTTCCTTAACCACTCCAAAAATAATCAGTGCTCCTGTTAAGCTCTTCTCTCGTGTAGGAATTCCAGATGAAATCCTGATGTACCAAGGGTCAAACTTCACCTCACGACATGGGGTTCAACTCCACCAACAGCTGGACATTAAATGCTTGAGAACCACTCCCTACTATTCCCAAACGGATGGGCTCGTAGAGAGATTCAATCAAACGCTCAAGAACAAGTTTGTGGCCGACACGGGCAAAGATTCAGATAAGTGGTTACCATTTCTGCTTTTTGCTTACAGGGAAGTGCCTCAGGCGTCGACAGGTTTCTCGCCATTCAAACTCCTCTGAGTGGACAGTGCAGGGACCACTGGACCTGCTGAAGAAGTGGTGGGAGGGTCCCCCAGCATCTACCTCGGGACAGGGGATTGTCCAGTACATCCTCCAGATGCGGAACAGGCTGGAGAGGTACTGAAAGGAAACTAGGGCAAACCTTCAGAAGGCCCAGAAGAGAGGGTATGACCAGCATGCTTGCCACAGAGAGTTCGAGCAAGGACAAGTCCTGCTCCTCCTTCCCTCGTCTACCTGCAAGCTCCTTGCACAGTGGCAAGGACCATACCTAATCGTGAGGAAGATGGTCCCGGTGACCTACGAGGTGCTGCACCCGTACAAGGGTAAGGATGAGCAAACCTACTATGTGAACCTCCTGAAGGCCTGGGAGGAGAGGGAGGAACTCTCCAAGGGGACATCCTTCCTAGTCCGCAGAGTAGAAGAAGAGGATGAGTTGGAGGGGGTCACAGAGGCATGGAAAGGACGAGCTGAGGTCATACTGGCTCACCTGGAAGAAGACAAGCAAGATGTGTTGAAGCAGCTGTTTGGCAAGTATCCCGCCCTCTTCAGTCAGAAGCCAGGAAGAACCAAGGTCCTGGAACACATCATCCGTTTGAATCCTGACCAGAAACCTGTGCGCCAGCATCCTTACCGTGTGCCTGAGAGGCTGGTGGTAGCCCTCAAGGGAGAGGTCCACACCATGATAGAAATGTATGTTGTCGAGGCATTATCAAGTAAATGGAGCAGCCCCATTTTCCTTGTCACAAAGAAGGATGGGTCTTTGTGTGTCTACATGGACTTCCGTAAGTTTAATGCCATCTCCCAGTTTGATGCCTACCCCATGCCCCGCATTGACGACTTACTGGAGAGAATAGGCAGAGCTCATTACATCACCACATTGGATCTCTGCATCTTTGCTGACAATTTAGACAATGTAGTGATCTACAGCCACTGCTGGTAGGAGTACATACAGCATCTTAGCTAAGTCCTTGGGAAGATCCATGATGCAGGCCTCACGCTTAACCTCCTGAAGTGTGAGTGTGCAAAACAGGAGACAAAGTACCTGGGTTACGAGCTGGGTAAGGGTGAAGTTTGGCCTCAGGTGGACAAAGTGGAGTCCATCAGGAACAGCCCTCAACCCAGGACCAAGACACAAGTGAAGTCCTTCCTAGGTCTGGCAGGGTGGTACCGGAGATTCATTCCCCATTTCTCAACTATCGCGGTTCCTCTGACAACCCTCACTTCAAAGGTGGCCAGCAACCCTGTGAAGTGGACTGAATGTGATGAAGCATTCATAATGCTGAAAAAATGCCTGTGATCATCCCGTTCTTCAGACCCCTGATTTTCAGAAGAGGCTCCTTGTACAGGTGGACACTTCGGCTGTGGGAATTGGAGCTGTACTGGCCCAAGGGGAGCCAGGAGAAGAGCTCCCCGTGCTGTAACTGAGTCAGAAGCTCTTGTCCAGGCAAACCAAGTATTCGACCATTGAGAAGGAGTGGCTTGCTATAAATCGGGCTCTAGATAGCCTCCGGTACTACCTTTTTGGGAGAGTATTTGACCTGCACACAGACCACAGAGCCCTGACCTGGATCCAGACCATGAAGGACTGGAATTCTCTCGTTACCAGGTGGTATCTGGAGCTTCAGCCCTTCCAGTTCTGTGTCCATCACAAGGCAGGAAATAAAATGTCACAGCAGACTACCTATCCCGACTCCTGAACCTGGTCGCTTCAGGAGAGGAGGAAGGTAATGTGATGAGGAAGTCCATCACTGGCCGCGGGCACCATTTGGTAAGCCAACACACACACATCTCCCCCTCCCTGCTCCGTTTTCAGCTACATTAGCAATGTGGGTCGACACACAAGTTAACTTATAAATCTCAGTTCATACATTACGCACATTATTCTTACCTCCTGTCAGTAACAGTTTGGTATGGTATAAAGAATACACAGACAAGCTTTCATGTTCATGTTCAATTTATTGTACTTATCAATGTTATGGATGAGCGCTGTTTGTCTGTTTCTGTACCTCTCTCCGTCTCTGTAGCTTCCAGGGGGTGGCTTTGTAGGGCCTGTCCCGAATGGCACGTTAATGTGAATGGGTGTATTGGAAGACACCATGTTAGTAGTGATGGAATTTTGTAAATGTGCTATATTGTATTATGATAAACCGATTACAAAGGTTCAATGAATATAATTCATAATGTGTTTAGCTGAGTGGAAAATGTAGGCTTTGATGTTTGTAATGGCTTAATTCATGAGTTTGGTATGTTCTGATGGGAGGGGCTTTCCCTAAAAAACGAGCCTCTCTCTCAGTTCAAGGGGGGGGGGGGACCATTTTCATTAAGCTATTGATGGCGCATCATTGTTTTAGCTGTTCAATAATGTATACTTTTGGGGGCAGTACTGTTTTTCTTCAGGAATCACTATGTAAATAAACACCCTTGCACATAAGTACTTTTGTGGCTCCGCCATCGTTTTATTTGATAGAGGTTAGGTTTTTCAGTTTAGCCTTCTGGCCTACTTTACGCTACAGTCACATTACTTATACATTCTTACATTGCATTGTCAAAGGTGTACAATGAAGTGGGGGTATTACATTATTCCAGAGAAAGTAATGTTCTTTATGCAGTTATTTTCAACCTTCCCTTGACATTGAGAAATACATTAGAGACATGTACTACCATAAATTTACACAGACTGTGACATTGGCATCTGTCACGTTCTGTGGGAAGCCAAGGTTATGTATTTTTTCACTCAATTAAATCACTGCAAACACTTGCTTTTCTCCAGGAGGGCTACGACAGGAGTGCACTAACATGCCTGGGAGTTCAGTTTAAAACATTCCACCCTGCAACAGCACATATGGGGAGGTTTGGAATGTACCTCCACCATTATTAACTCATGAATTCCCATCACTGATATATTGATTGTCAAATTTCACTAGTTTCCACTCTAAATGTTTAACTTTTAAAGTAGTCATTAAAACTACATTTACTGGCTCAGAGCTGAAACTTGATCCTGAAGACAAGTAATGGAGAAATATACATGTGATGGTTCTGTGTAAGTCCCAATTCTTATCAGATACTCCCTCTTCCTCCCTAGCTACCTCATTTATTGGAGCAGTATTAGAGGAAAATGACAAAGATGTCCTAGTATATTCTTCACCACATTTGTGTGAAAAAGTAGATTCATCCCTCTCATTGGCATGTTTGAGAAAAAGGGAAGGCTCTGCCTACATACATATTCCTGATGTTACGGAGGTTAACAGGGAAAACCACCTTCTGAATATTTGATGGTGTCACGCCCTGACCTTAGTTCCTTTTTTATGTCTCTATTTTGGTTTGGTCAGGGCGTGAGTTGGGGTGGGCATTCTATGTTTTGTTCTATGTTTTGTATTTCTACGTGTTTGGCCTGGTGTGGTTCTCAATCAGAGGATGCTGTCTATCGTTGTCTCTGATTGAGAACCAGACTTAGGTATCCTCATCCCACCTGTGTTGTTTCCTGTTGTGTGTCTGCACCAGCCAGAACTGTTTCGGTCGTTATTCTTTGTTATTTCAGTGTTCATTTAATAAATATGGACACGTACCACGCTGCACCTTGGTCCTCTTCTCCTTCTCCCAACGACAATTGTTACAGATGGATGATATATAAAGCAGTGACGTAAGATCTCACATTTTCTGAAGCTTTGAAATGTACAGTTGAAGTCAGAAGTTTACATACACTTTGGTCCACTGTCGTAGGCCAGTTAGGATCACCACTTTCTTTTAAGAATGTGAAATGTCAGAATATTAGGAGAGAATTATTTATTTCAGCTTTTATTTCTTTCATCACATTCCCAGTGGGTCAGAAGTGTACATACACTCAATTAGTATTTGGTAGCATTGCCTTTAAATTGTTTAACTTGGGTCAAACGTTTCGGGTAGCCTTCCACAAGCTTCCCACAATAAGTTGGGTGAATTTTAGCCCATTCCTCCTGACAGATCTGGTGTAACTGAGTCAGGTTTGTAGGCCTCCTTGCTCGCACACGCGTTTTCAGTTCTGCCAACACATTTTTCTATAGGATTAAGGTCAGGGATTTGTGATGGCCACTCTAATACTCTAATACCAAGCTTTAACTTCCTGACTGATGTCTTGTGATGTTGCTTCAATATATCCACATAATTTTCCTCCTCATGATGCCATCTATTTTGTGAAGTGCACCAGTCCCTCCTGCAGCAAAGCACCCACACAACATGATGCTGCCAACCCCGTGTTTCACAGTTAGGGTGGTGTTCTTCGGCTTGTAAGCCTCTCCCTTTTTCCTCCAAACATAACAATGGTCATTATGGGCAAACAGTTCTATTTTGGTTTCATCAGACCAGAGGACATTGCTCCAAAATGTATGATCTTTGTCCCCATGTGCAGTTGCAAACCGTAGTCTGGCTTTTTTATTGCGGTATCGGAGCAGTGGCTTCGTCCTTGCTGAGCGGCCTTTCAGGTTATGTCGTTATAGGACTCGTTTGACTGTGGCTATAGATACTTTTGTACCTGTTTCCTCCAGCATCTTCACAAGGTCCTTTGCTGTTGTTCTGGGATTGATTTGCACTTTTCGCACCAAAGTATGTTCATCTCTAGGAGACAGAACGCGTCTCTTTACTGAGCGGTATGACGGCTGCGTGGTCCCATGGTGTTTATACTTGCATACTATTGTTTGTACAGATGAATGTGGTACCTTCAGGTGTTTGGAAATTGCTCCTAAGGATGAACCAAACTTGTGGAAGTCTACAATTCTTTTTCTGAGGTCTTGGCTGATTTCTTTTGATTTTCACATGATGTCAAGCAAAGAGGCACTGAGTTTGAAGGTAGGCCTTGAAATACATCCACAGGTACACCTCCAATTGACTCAAATTATGTCAATTCGCCTATCAGAAGCTTCTAAAGCCATGTCATCATTTTCTGGAATTTTCCAAGCTGTTTAAAGGCACAGTCAACTTATTTTATGTAAACTTCTGACCCACTGGAATTGTGACACCCCCGGCCCTCGTCTTACCAGACGTAGCTGCTCTGTCTTGCCGAAGCGGAGAAGCCAGACAGCTCTATACAATCCATGTTGTCGTTCACCCAAGTCTCTGAAACATAGAATATTACAGTTTTGAATGTCCCCTTGGTTGTCACGATCGTCCATGGGAGAGAGAGAGAACCAAGGCGCAGCGTGTAAATAATACATCTTCTCTTTATTTAGGAGAGGAACTAACGAAGAAAAACAACAAATCCAAGAACGTGAAACCAAAACCGACTAAATGCAAAAACATGTAAACCTGAAGCAACCCTAGACACAGACTAAGACAATGAAAAAATCAATGACCCAACAAACACATGATGCCTATGGCCGCCTAAAATATGGCTCCCAATCAGAGACAAAATGAAAGACACCTGTCTCTGATTGAGAAACCACTCAGGCAACCATAGACATACCTAGAAACCCTCACTAAACCATAGACATACCTAGACATACTCACTCAACACAAAACCACAAACACAAAACCCAACAACCCCTTAACCATATAACCACCCAAACACAAACCTTCCCCATGTCACACCCTGACCTAACAAACATAATAAAGGAAACAAAGATAACTAAGGCCAGGGTGTGACATAACCCCCCCCTTAAGGTGCGAACACCGGGCGCACCAACACAAAGTCTAGGGGAGGATCCGGGGTAGGCCTTAATATGGCGGCGGCTCGGGTGCAGGACGTGGCCCCCACTCCACCATAGTCGATCTCCGCTTCGGTGTCTCTGGTAAATCCTGGCTGAATGGCGGATTCAGCTGATCCTGGCTGGCGGACCACTCTGGCTGATCATGGCAGGCGACCGACTCTGGCTGATCATGACAGGCGGGCGACTCTGGCTGATCATGGCAGGCGGGCGACTCTGGCTGATCATGGCAGGCGGGCGACTCTGGCTGATCATGGCAGGCGGGCGACTCTGGCTGATCATGGCAGGCGGGCGACTCTGGCTGATCATGGCAGGCGGGCGACTCTGGCTGATCATGGCAGGCGGGCGACTCTGGCTGATCATGGCAGGCGGGCGACTCTGGCTGATCATGGCAGGCGGGCGACTCTGGCTGATCATGGCTGGCGGGCGACTCTGGCTGATCATGGCTGGCGGGCGACTCTGGCTGATCATGGCTGGCGGGCGACTCTGGCTGATCATGGCTGGCGGGCGACTCTGGCTGATCATGGCTGGCGGGCGACTCTGGCTCGTGGCAGACGGATGGCTCAGATGGCGCTGGGCAGACGGATGGCTCAGATGGCGCTGGGTAGACTGGCGGCTCAGACGGCGCGGGGCAGACTGGCAGCTCTGACGGCTCGGGGCAGACTGGCAGCTCTGACGGCTCGGGGCAGACTGGCAGCTCTGACGGCTCGGGGCAGACTGGCAGCTCTGACGGCTCGGGGCAGACTGGCAGCTCTGACGGCTCGGGGCAGACTGGCAGCTCTGACGGCTCGGGGCAGACTGGCAGCTCTGACGGCTCGGGGCAGACTGGCAGCTCTGACGGCTCGGGGCAGACTGGCAGCTCGGGGCAGACTGGCAGCTCTGACGGCTCGGGGCAGACTGGCGGCTCGGGGCAGACTGGCAGCTCTGACGGCTCGGGGCAGACTGGCAGCTCTGACGGCTCGGGGCAGACTGGCAGCTCTGACGGCTCGGGGCAGACTGGCAGCTCTGACGGCTCGGGGCAGACTGGCAGCTCTGACGACTCGGGGCAGACTGGCAGCTCTGACGACTCGGGGCAGACTGGCAGCTCTGACGACTCGGGGCAGACTGGCAGCTCTGACGACTCGGGGCAGACTGGCAGCTCTGGCCGGCTGAGACGCACTATAGGCCTGGTGCGTGGTGCCGGAACTGGTGGTACCGGGCTAGGGACACGCACCTGAAGGCTAGTGCGGGGAGAAGGAACAGGGCATACTGGACCCTGGATACGCACATTAGGCCTAGTGCGTGGTGCCGGAACTGGTGGTACCGGGCTGGGGCCACACATCTCAGGGCTAGTGCGGGGAGCAGCAACAGGACACACTGGGCTCTCAAAGCGCACTATAGGCCTAGTGCGTGGTACCGGCACAGGTGGTACCGGGATGAGGACACGCACCTCAGGGCGAGTGCGGGGAGAAGCAACAATGCGAACAGGGCTCTGGAGACACCCTGGAATCCTGGGGCGTGGTGCCGGAACTGGTGGTACTGGGCTGGGGCGGAAAGGTGTTACAGGAGGTGTAGGACTAGGAATGCACACAGGAGGCCTGGTTCGTGGGACTGTCATTCCCAGACGGTTAGCACGCAACTCAGGACGAGCATGGAGAACTGACTCAGGTAACATCACCTCCCGCACACGCTCTGTCGGGTGGATGTCGTGCCTCACGCACCAACACAGCAGGTCCCTCTTTTCACTCTCCTCCAAACTCCTCATTAACTCCTTAACAGTCTCTGTATCCTTCCCATTGCTCACCTCCAGTATCTGCACAACGGGCTCTGGTTCCCTCCTTTCACGCTGCTTGGTCCAAATTGGTTGGGTCATTCTGTCACGATCGTCCATGGGAGAGAGAGAGAACCAAGGCGCAGCGTGTAAATAATACATCTTCTCTTTATTTAGGAGAGGAACTAACGAAGAAAAACAACAAATCCAAGAACGTGAAACCAAAACCGACTAAATGCAAAAACATGTAAACCTGAAGCAACCCTAGACACAGACTAAGACAATGAAAAAATCAATGACCCAACAAACACATGATGCCTATGGCCGCCTAAAATATGGCTCCCAATCAGAGACAAAATGAAAGACACCTGTCTCTGATTGAGAAACCACTCAGGCAACCATAGACATACCTAGAAACCCTCACTAAACCATAGACATACCTAGACATACTCACTCAACACAAAACCACAAACACAAAACCCAACAACCCCTTAACCATATAACCACCCAAACACAAACCTTCCCCATGTCACACCCTGACCTAACAAACATAATAAAGGAAACAAAGATAACTAAGGCCAGGGTGTGACATTGGTAGGATATTCTTAATTGTAGATCGTCCCGATTGTTTTCCAATGATTGCACGTTGGCCAATAATACCGATGGTAGTGGTGGTTTACTTACTCGCCGATTCTCACAAGGCATCCAGACCTCTGCCTCCTGTATTCCCATATTTTCTTCACGAGAATGACAGGGATGAGGGCCTCTTCTCCGGGAAGCAGTATATTCTTCGTCAGACTCATTAAAGAAAAGATCTTCGTCCAGCTCGACGTGAGTAATCGCTGTTCTGATGTCCAGAAGCTGTTTTCGGTCATAAGAGACGGTAGCAGCAACATTATGTACAAAATGAGTCACAATTTTATTTTTTTAAACAAACCCCTCCGGTGCCCCTCTGTCCTCCAAGACGTAAGACAAGTTACATCATCCAATTTGTATGCTATTGTACGTCCGTGTAAGACATATGAAACTATACGTCTTCTAATTCATATGATATTGTACATACTACTGATATTCCATTCATAATGTAACCTAACATATCATAGCAAATGAAGTGTCACAGATTTACATACCGAATAATACGAATTGCCCTGAGACCACGTTGGTTATCGCCACAATGTGACAAAAACTCCCCTCTCTAATTGTATCAGTCAGAAATGTGGGCATTTGGTAGTAATTGTCCAAAACATGTCTCTTTGTAATGCCCATACATCTGCGCCCACTTCTGGCCCATGTCCCAAGCCTTTGGATAGGATTCAGACTGCTCTAGCAGGGCTGGGGGACCCGCCATGTTTTATGGATGATGGTCCACCAAGTCTATGGCTGAGTGGGAGCAGCAAGTCTATGGCGGAGTGGGAGCAGCAAGTCTATGGCTGAGTGGGAGCAGCAAGTCTATGGCGGAGTGGGAACAGCAAGTCTATGGCGGAGTGGGAACAGCAAGTCTATGGTGGAGTGGGAACAGCAAGTCTATGGCGGAGTGGGAACAGCAAGTCTATGGCTGAGTGGGAGCAGCAAGTCTATGGCTGAGTGGGAACAGCAAGTCTATGGCGGAGTGGGAACAGCAAGTCTATGGCGGAGTGGGAACAGCAAGTCTATGGCTGAGTGGGAACAGCAAGTCTATGGCGGAGTGGGAACAGCAAGTCTATGGCGGAGTGGGAACAGCAAGTCTATGGCGGAGTGGGAACAGCAAGTCTATGGCGGAGTGGGAACAGCAAGTCTATGGCGGAGTGGGAACAGCAAGTCTATGGCGGAGTGGGAACAGCAAGTCTATGGCGGAGTGGGAACAGCAAGTCTATGGCGGAGTGGGAACAGCAAGTCTATGGCGGAGTGGGAACAGCAAGTCTATGGCGGAGTGGGAACAGCAAGTCTATGGCGGAGTGGGAACAGCAAGTCTATGGCGGAGTGGGAACAGCAAGTCTATGGCGGAGTGGGAACAGCAAGTCTATGGCGGAGTGGGAACAGCAAGTCTATGGCGGAGTGGGAACAGCAAGTCTATGGCGGAGTGGGAACAGCAAGTCTATGGCGGAGTGGGAACAGCAAGTCTATGGCGGAGTGGGAACAGCAAGTCTATGGCGGAGTGGGAACAGCAAGTCTATGGCGGAGTGGGAACAGCAAGTCTATGGCGGAGTGGGAACAGCAAGTCTATGGCTGAGTGGGAACAGCAAGTCTATGGCGGAGTGGGAACAGCAAGTCTATGGCGGAGTGGGAACAGCAAGTCTATGGCGGAGTGGGAACAGCAAGTCTATGGCGTTGTGGGAACAGCAAGTCTATGGCGGAGTGGGAACAGCAAGTCTATGGCGGAGTGGGAACAGCAAGTCTATGGCTGAGTGGGAACAGCAAGTCTATGGCGGAGTGGGAACAGCAAGTCTATGGCGGAGTGGGAACAGCAAGTCTATGGCGGAGTGGGAACAGCAAGTCTATGGCGGAGTGGGAACAGCAAGTCTATGGCTGAGTGGGAACAGCAAGTCTATGGCTGAGTGGGAACAGCAAGTCTATGGCGGAGTGGGAACAGCAAGTCTATGGCGGAGTGGGAACAGCAAGTCTATGGCGTTGTGGGAGCAGCAAGTCTATGGCGGAGTGGGAACAGCAAGTCTATGGCGGAGTGGGAGCAGCAAGTCTATGGTGGAGTGGGAACATTACTTTAATGGGGAAGGGAAAAGAGACATGAGCAAATCTTTTTCCCTTTTTAGACAGTAGAACATTTTGTTCCAGTGATGTCTTTCAGGACTGTTGTTATTGATATCATTGGTACCGTATGGCTGTTGTGGTTATATTTATGTTATCTATTATATAGTGTTTTTAGATTTCTTACTGAGGAAGCTATGGTTAATGTATACGTACAGTAACCTTCAATGTTCATAATTATCTACATAATGATCTATGACTGCTCATGGAGTGTTTCTTAATATATTTATATAGTCTCTCTCGTGCACTATGTCCATATCTTATAATAGAGTAAGACCCAGAACACTTCAATTGTCTTTACAGTTTCTTTTACATTGACTACCTATTTTCTTTGGTGATTAAGTATGGACTTATCTAATGACTTTACTTGTTGACTTGAATTACAGTTGATAGATTTCGACAGTTGATAGAAGCACTCAAAGGTCAGAATGTCTCTACTGCAGGTAAATTGGCTTGGTGTTTGTATAGGAAATCTGCTTTTCTTCAATAAGATCTCTTCAATATTTCAAAAGTGACACAAAGAGCCTGTTTTCCAGTGTGATGTACCTTAAATGCTGAAACGCTTTCCAAGAATAATATCACTGGAAAGCAACATCTCGATGAGTGTTCCCTCATGCAGTAGAAATGATTAGCTGTCTGTCTGTCTGTCTGTCTGTCTGTCTGTCTGTCTGTCTGTCTGTCTGTCTGTCTGTCTGTCTGTCTGTCTGTCTGTCTGTCTGTCTGTCTGTCTGTCTGTATGTATGTATGTATGTATGTATGTATGTATGTATGTATGTATGTGTATGTATGTGTATGTATGTATGTATGTGTATGTATGTATGTATGTATGTGTATGTATGTATGTATATATGTATATGTATGTATATATGTATATATGTATGTATATATGTATATGTATGTATATATGTGTATGTATGTATGTATATGTGTGTGGGCCCAGGGATATTTGACCTGCATGACATTTCATCCTTCTCATGCTGATACGCTCTCCTCTCAGCCTTCTGGCTCGCTGCCCAGAGCAGGTAATATGCAGGCCTTTCACCCAACACTCTCCTGTTTCTCATTGATGGAGTATTTACCGTCTTTGTGAATGGCTTTGCCAAGCTGCCACTCAGTGTTCTATGGAAATGGAGACAAAGTGACATCAACCTTTGGCAGCTCCTTTAGTACTGCATAGCTTTGCTGTACTAGAAGCTAGTACAAGTGCATCACTCTTGATATATAATTATTTAGGATGCAAAGCATAAATATAATCCTTTTATAACACAATTTGAAAGGTTTGTTAAAGACACTTCAAATGATCACTGTGGCTAATTCATATAATAAGAGTAAATATTAAGGGATGGCTAAGACCCAGATGCAGACACAGGAGGCGGATAGTACAAGTCTCTGAGTTCATTATAGTAGACGGGGCAGGCAAAAGGTAAGTCAAGGTATGTATGTGGAGGGTGCAGGGCAACAGAAGATGAACAGCAGATGGGCTAAAGATTTTAGAGATGGGGAAAGGGCAGATGAAAGTTTACAGGACTCCACCCGGACGGGCAGGTCCCGAGTGGAAAGCCATACACTCTGTCTGAGCTGATAGCAGGGGTCCGGTGGCGATCTGCCTGTCGCCGACACCTGGATGTGGTATTCAGAAGAGCGGCTGGGGCTCTCTTCCAGGTACGGCAACAGTGGCGGACACATCTTGGCTGAGGGGGTGCTGACTTCTTCCTCAGGGAAGAGCAGGGGCTGATATCCCAAGGAACACTGGAAGGGTGAGAGACCAGTGGCCGAGCAGGGAAGTGGGTTACGGGCGTATTCCACCCACACAAGTTGCTGGCTTCAGGTGTTGGGGTTGGTGGAGACGAGGCAATGAATAGCCGTCTCTAGGTTCTGATTGGCTCGCTTCGACTGGCCGTTCAATTGGGGGACAGTTTGTATTATCAAGGCTCAGGCTAAGACCCAGATGCAGACACAGGAGGCGCATAGTACGGATAGTACAGAAAACGCAGGTATAAATACACAGGATAATGAGGGGAAATGGGAGACAGTTGGTGGGGGGTGGAGACAAGCACAAAGACAGGTGGAACAGGTCAGGGTGTGACAGTAGACAAATTCTAGGGATCAATATTCTTTCAAAGATCACAAAATGTGTTTTCGTCCAGAGGGATGGCATTTTGCATTAGCTATATGTACTGCGCTGTGGTTTGACATTTCTTTGCTCTCCATTGGCTTTTCTGCAGTAATATAGCTGGAGTTATATTTATATATATTCAATTACAGTGTCAAGATCTTATCTGCACCTCACAGCAAGCAGTTATATTGCCCTCTGGCTGGAAACTGTGGCCAGAAGGAATATTCAGAATGATCGGTTGGCTCTGGTGGTCTGTGTGGCCACAAAGGCTGTTTTTGCACACAAACACACCCACCCTTTATCTTACTGTCTGTCTCTCTAGTCTACCAGACTTAAATAACAAAGATAATTTGAGACGGGGTTTGGGGGGGGCTGCTGTATGGACTTGCCTTAGGCACTGTGCACCCCTCCAAGCCCAAATGAGTGACACAATACTTTTAATCACTGTCAAGAGACTCTCTGTCCTCCAGAACAACTTTCCCTCTAACTGCCCTAAGGCCGAGGCACCCTTACTGTCTCTTGTATGATCACACTACTTTTTGTTTGGAGGCGTGGTTTTTGGAAAAAGATATCCTACATTGGTGTTTTGTTCAAGGGTTCCGGATAAGAAGGGAAAATGAATCTTTACATCTAATAAGATTGGATTTAGCAGTACATTTTACTGAATTTACTTCAGGTTAGACGTTAGCGTGTAACCAAACAAGTTATGTGTGTAGCCAGAATGAAATTAACTCATTTGCCATATATTTCTAAATAATTGCCCCATCAAGAACACTATCACTATAAAAGTTGAAAAACTTTTCCTTCTTTTGGATTTAGACCATAATTGAGGGGTAATAGCTTGTCCTGATAAACTAAATCTTAACTTAATTTATTGCTGTTTGAAATACGGCATATGAAGACCTCAACAATTTTTATTTTCATATATCTCTGCGTGTCTATATTACCAAACAATTTACAAACAAATCAAACAAAAAATTAAGAGCACCAGCAGCAATTGTAGAAGCAAAATCATCATCCCAACAACTCATTGAAATGTGCAGCTTTTCCATTTCTCTGAATCAATCCAACTTCTGAATTCGTAAACAGCATTTTAATGTGGCTTCTATCCAAGCCTGCTACAGATGTAGGATCTTAATTTGAGCCAGTTTGCTACAACAGGAAAATAATCCTGCAGCAACAGGAAATGTGAATTATGTGGATTATAATTAATGGACATTTTTGTGGCGACTGATACATTTTTCATAAGGGAAAATCAAGTCGGAAATTCCAAAGTGGAAAGTTCTCTTAAGCAACTAAATTGGACATGTCCTTTGAACTCCTCTGTTGTATAATCAGCTGGGAAATATGATAGGTCTAACTCTAACGTAGTCTAAGCACAGTCAGTTCAGATGCACCTTGTGAAGATGGGGAACCTGATCTCTTTGGCATTCACTGACCCATAAACAGATTCAACAATACAATCTGTTCACACATCATCCCACAGCGAGAGAGAATTGACCAGCCAGCAAATAAACCATCTGTCCTTTGCATTCCATATGCATCTACTGAGTTGTTTTCATATAACACGTGCAACCACTATACATATCAGTAAGGTCCTGTAACGGTGACACATGTTGAGCACTGTATCGTTGTAAGATGTCTTATCATGAAAACATAGCTAGAAAAAGAAACATTAATACATTTATGCAAATTATTCTTTATTTATATAAGTATTCAGACCCTTTGCTATGAGACTCGAAATTGAGCTCTGGTGCATCCTGTTTCCATTGATCATCCTTGAGATGTTTCTACAACCTGATTGGAGTCCACCTGTGATAAATTCAATTGATTGGACATTATTTGGCACACACCTTATAGACAGGCACACACATGTCTATAAGTTTCCACAGTTGACATTGTATGTCATAGAAAAAATCAAGCCGGTCTCCCAAGTCGCAGTGCTAGCTGTGCTTCTAGAGATTCTGGGTTTGAGTCCAGGCTCTGTCGCAGCCTGCTGCAAATGGGAGACCCATGGGGTGGCGCACAATTGGCCCAGCGTCGTCCGGGTTAGGGGAGGGTTTGGCCGGCAGGGATGTTCTTGTCCCATCGCGCACTAGCGACTCCTGTGGCGGGCTGGGCACAGTGCACGCTGACACGGTCGCCAAGTGTACGGTGTTTCTTTCCTCCGCACATTGGAGTGGCTGGCTTCCGGGTTAAGTGAGCATTGTGTCAAGAAGCAGTGTGGCTTGATTGGGTTGTGTTTCGGAGAATGCATGGCTCTCGACCTTCGCCTCTCCCGAGTCCGTACGGGATTTGCAGCAATGAGACAAGACTGTAACTACCAATTGGATACCACGAAATTGGGGAGAAAGAGGGGTAAAAATAATATTGATAAAGAAAGAAAAGAACAAAGCCATGAGGTTGAAGGAATTGTATGTAGAGCTCTGAGACAGGATTGTGTTGAGCCACAGATCCCTTCATCATTCTTAAATGGAAGAAGTTTGGAACCACGAAGACGCTTCCTAGAGCTGGCCGCCCGGCCAAACTGAGCAATCGGTGGAGAAGGGCCTTGGTCAGTGAGGTGAACAAGAACCCAATGGTCACTCTGACAGAGCTCCAGAGTTCCTCTGTGAAGACGGTAGAACCTTCCAGAAGGACAACCATCTCTATAGCACTCCACCAATCAGGCCTTTATGGCGGAGAAGGCCAGACGGAAGCCACTCCGTAAAAGGCACATGTCAGCCCGCTTGAAGTTTGCCAATAGGCACCTAAAGACTCCCAGACCATGAGAAACAAGATTCTCTGGTCTGACAAACCAAAATGTAACACTTTGGTCTGAATGCCAAGGGTCATATCCGGAGGAAACCTGGCACTATCCCTACTGTGAAGCATGGTAGTGGCAGCATTATGCTGTGGGGATGTTTTTCAGTGGCAGAGACTGGGAGACTAGTCAGGATCGAGGGAAAGATGAACGGAGCAAAGTACAGAGACATCCTTGATGAAAACCTGCTTCAGACGGCTCAGGACCTCAGACTGGGGTGAAGGTTCACCTTCCAACAGGACAACGACCCTAAGCACACAGCCAAGACAACGCAGGAGTGGCTTCGGGACAAGTCTCTGAATGTCCTTGAGTAACCCAGCTAGAGACCATACTTGAACCCAATCTAACATCTCTGGAGAAACCTGAAAATAGCTGTGCAGCAACGCTCCCCATCCAACCTGACAGAGCTTGAGAAGATCTGCAGAGAAGAATGAGAGAAACTTCCCAAATACAGGTGTGTCAAGCTTGTAGCGTCATAACCAATAAGACTCGAGGCTGTGATCACTGCCAAAGGTGTTTCAACAAAGTACTGGATAAAGGGTCTGAATACTTGTGTAGTTGTGCTATTTCCGTTTTTCTATTTTTAATACATTTGCAAAAATGTCTAAAAATATGTTTTTCCTTCTTCATTGTGAGGTCTTCTGTGTAGATCTATGAGGTAAAAAAAAACAATTTAATCAATTTTAGAATAAGGCTGTAATGTAACAAAATGTGGAAAAAGTAAAGGGGTCTTAATACTTTCCAAATGCACTGTACGTACTTGGCCAAAACAATTTTTACACACTATAACTGTATTGGCAACCAAAATGTGCCATCTTGAATTAGACTGCAGGCTAATTTATTCAGGAGAGCCTCGCATTGTTTGCTACAAAGATGGTTCTCAGGCCTCTTTACTCCAGATTCCACACTACTTGAGTGGAAGAATAGGCTGAATATAGCTTGGAGCCAGCACTTCCATTGGACCTTTACATTTTCTTTTGGACTTTATACTTGGGGTTCCATTTTTTATTTTATTTTTTCACCTTTATTTAACCAGGTAGGCTAGTTGAGAACAAGTTCTCATTTGCAACTGCGACCTGGCCAAGATAAAGCATAGCAGTGTGAACAGACAACAACACAGAGTTACACATGGAGTAAACAATAAACAAGTCAATAACATGGTAGAAAAAAGAGAATCTATATACAATGTGTGCAAAAGGCATGAGGTAGGCAATAAATTGAATAATTACAATTTAGCAGATTAACACTGGAGTGATAAATCATCAGATGATCATGTGCAAGAAGAGATACTGGTGTGCAAAAGAGCAGAAAAGTAAATAAATAAAAGCAGTATGGGGGTGAGGTAGGTAAATTGGGTGGGTAGTTTACAGATGGACTATGTACAGCTGCAGCGATCGGTTAGCTGCTCGGATAGCAGATTTTTAAAGTTGTTGAGGGAGATAAAAGTCTCCAACTTCAGAGATTTTTGAAATTCGTTCCAGTCGCAGGCAGCAGAGAACTGGAAGGAAAGGCGTCCAAATGAGGTTTTGGCTTTAGGGATGATCAGTGAGATACACCTGCTGGAGCGCGTGCTACGGGTGGGTGTAGCCATCGTGACCAGTGAACTGAGAATTGGGATTACTTTCTGTATTTTCTTGGATTACAAATATTTATTTGGACTTGGACTTCCTTTCAAAGGCTCAACCAAAGGTTCTGGTAGGACTAAATGTTTCTTGTCAATTTCTCACATGGAATAGCCTTCATTTCTCAGAACAAGAATAGACTGACGAGTTTCAGAAGAAAGTTATTTGTTTCTGGCCATTTTGAGCCTGTAATCGAACCCACAAATGCTGATGCTCCAGATACTCAACTAGTCTAAAGAAGGCCAGTTTTATTGCTTCTTTAATCAGGGCAACAGTTTTCAGCTGTGCTAACATAATTGCAAAAGGGTTTTCTAATGATCAATTAGCCTTTTAAAATGATACACTTGGATTAGCTAACACAACGTGCCATTGGAACACAGGAGTGATGGTTGCTGATAATGGGCCTCTACGCCTGTGTAGATATTCCATTAAAAAATCTGCCGTTTCCAGCTACAATAGTCATTTACAACATTAACAATGTCAACACTGTATTTCAGATTAATTTTATGTTATTGTAATGGACAAAAAATGTGCTTTTCTTTCAAAAACAAGGACATTTCTAAGTGACCCCAAACTTTTGAATGGTAGCGTTTATGTGTGTGTGTGTGTATATGTTGATTTAAAAATAAATACAATAAAAGTGTCATGGTAAAACATGTTTAGTGTCAACTTAAAAGACTAAATCCAGATGTAAAGCATATTGACAATATAATGGAGAAATATATTTTTTAATTAGATCATCTTTGAGAACTTAGAATAACCATAATAAAAACTACACAGTCAAGGAGAATCAAAAATTTAAAAAATGGCATGTGGGCCCCCATTGATTTTGTTATAATGTTTGAGTTACTCAATATGAAAACGTTAAAAAAATGTATGCACTCACTACTCAAGTCGCTCTGGATAAGAATCTCTGTCAAATGACAATTTTTTTTAAATAACATAAGAACACAACGTAAGCCATTGGAAAATGTGTAGAATTGGAGGAAATTAGGGCCTCCCGGGTGGCGCAGTGGTCTAGGGCACTGCATCGCAGTGCTAACTGCGCCACCAGAGTCTGGGTTCGGGCCCAGGCTCTGTCGCAGCCGGCCGCGACCGGGAGGTCCGTCGGGCGACTCACAATTGGGCTAGCGTCGTCTGGGTTAGGGAGGGTTTGGCCGGTAGGGATATCCTTGTCTCATCGCGCTCCAGCGACTCCTGTGGCGGGCCGGGCGCAGTGCGCGCTAACCAAGGGGGCCAGGTGCACGGTGTTTCCTCCGACACATTGGTGCGGCTGGCTTCCGGGTTGGAGGCGAGCTGTGTTAAAGAAGCAGTGCGGCTTGGTTGGGTTGTGCTTCGGAGGACGCATGGCTTTCGACCTTCGTCTCTCCCGAGCCCGTACGGGAGTTGTAGCGATGAGACAAGATAGTAATTACTAGCGATTGGATACCACGAAAATTGGGGAGAAAAGGAGATAAAATAAAAGTTAAAAAAAAATAAAAGAATTGGAGGAAATTAGCTTTGAAATTGCAGTTTCTCTCAGCACCATGGAAAATGTGTAGAATTTGAGGAAATTAGCTTTGAAACTGCAGTTTTTCTCTCAGCACCATGGAAAAATGTGTAGAATTGCAGGAAATGTGCTTTTAAACAGCAAAATTGTTGTCTCTGCGGTGAAGAGGGCCTCTAGAAGTTGGCAGGTTTTTAGGTAAAATGGGAATGTGTTTAAAATATCCACTGTGCAATATATTTAATGCTGAGTGCCTAACAGAGACTTATACAGTCACATTTTCTTAACTTGGTATGTCTTGGTCAGGATCGAACACCTAACCTTCTGACTTCAAAAAAGAAACTCTTACTACGTGGTAGGCTCAATATATGGGAACAATACCAAAGTACAGGTTGATGACTGAGAGATGCACGCCGTCAACCGTTTTTGTTGGCTGTCTTCTCCTCGGTTTCATTATTCTCCTCCTGCATTTTTCTACTTTGTGTTCCACTGTCTGTTTCTTAGTGATCTGCCTTCCTTCATGTTAACACTACGGCTATAAGCCTCCTTCTGACCTGGGTATCTGTTGTGCTTACAGGGAGACAACGTAGGTGGAGGCAACATAGATGGACAAGGCAGGGACATCATGAATCTAATAGGAGGAAAGGAGGGGGGAGAAAAGGTTAAATCTATCCAAATGCAAAAATTACTAAAGATGAGTCTCTGCTCTCAATACTCTGCTCTAAGACATACAACCACCAAGATAGCTCTTAGTGATTTATTGGACATTATAGATCTCCTTTGTCCAGAAGGGACACACGGCTTTCACAACAGTCTCTACAGATTTATGGAGTATTTTGACTTTAATGACTCTTTTGAAATGCAGTATATTTGTCCAACATGCCAGTATTTCTTTGGCAGTGAAGTGCCAGATAATTGCACATCATGTTGTTGCCCCCCTGGGGATGTGCCATCTCTTGTCAAGAGTGGATCAGTGTTCATGAAATGATCAGTGAAAAAACAACGAGGAAAAGTTATCAGACCCCAAATTCTGTGACACAGAATATAAGTATTGTAGGTCCAAGAGCAGCCCAGATAGTATAGATGACATTTATGATGGTGCATTATACAAATTAATAGATGCCCTTAATGGCACTGACTTAATGAACATTTTACTCTCATGGAATGTAGATGGTGTTCCAATATTCAAGTCCTCTCCCTTTCACGTCTGGCCCCTACAAGTCACAGTTCATTTACTTCCCCCGAATCTAAGAGCGTAGCACATCATTCGAGTGGGGCTGTGCTTTGGGCCAAAGAGCACAGAAATTAATTCTTTCCTTTAGCTCTTTGTGTTTGAGTGTGTTTCACATGAAGGTTGAGGACTTGACAAGCCAGTTGAGAGGGACACCCACAAATGTACCTGTGTACAGTTTACTATGTATTTGTGATTCCCCCGCTGCCTGCAAAGGACAGAATATCAAGCAATTCAATGGTGAACTTGGATGCAACTGGTGCTATCACAAAGGAGAAGTGGTAGAAAAGGGAAATGGGTTCACTAGAGTGTATCCGCTTGAGAGTGAGCCAGAGCCACGCACAGACACTAAACACCGCAGAGAGGTTGCCTTGGTGATAGAGTGAGCCAGAGCCACGCACAGACACTAAACACCGCAGGGAGGTTGCCTTGGTGATTGAGTGAGCCAGAGCCACGCACAGACACTAAACACCGCAGAGAGGTTGCCTTGGTGATTGAGTGAGCCAGAGCCACGCACAGACACTAAACACCACAGAGAGGTTGCCTTGGTGATAGAGTCAGGGGACATCGTACATGGTGTTAACCCTTTCTTGAACTGCATTGTTGGTTAAGGACTTGTAAGTAAGCATTTCACGGTAATGTCTACACCTGTTGTATTTGGCGCATGTGACAAATAAAGTTTGATTTGAATTGCAATATCTTGTAGGAATATCAAAATCTTGCAGGTTTTGGTCCTGCAGAATTCAACATGGAATTACTTGGAATCTTGCAGGAATTGCCACATTTGAACAGGATTTTCAACATTTCTGCAGGACAATTCATACTCCTGCAGGAGCACCAGGGACTTTTCCTGTAGGCTTTTATCAATCCTACAGTATTCCTGCAGGATACCTGCACAATTCCTTCACAAAAGGTTGAATTCCTGCAAGATTCCTGTAGGACTTTTTTGTAAGGGCACCCCTTATAACAGTGGAGCTGATATAGTTCTGGCTTTTAATTTTCGCTTGTCTCCATCAACACATCGAAGGTTCTTATTAGCAGGTTATTACGAGGTGACAGGCATATCAATAGCCTGTATTGAAAACACATGTCAGACACTGCACATGGATGCTCAACATAGTAAAATTTTTTGTTACAAGAGGAGGACTGGTGAATTATAAGAATCGCTGAAATATGACACAGTAAGAACCCAATGGCATAATGGGATCATGTAGACTAGAGCAGGTATTCCCAAACTGGGGTACGGCAAATAAAAATGTAATTCACATTTTACTTTTATTTATTTATTTATTTTTAAACTTTATTTATTTTTCACATTTTCTAACAGTACATTTATATTTTCCAATGGGGCTATACATTTGGGTGTGTTTTTGTTGTTGCCTGAGTAGCCTTGTTTCACTGCCAAAAATAAAATAAAATAAAATTAAACCATCTAGTGTTCAGTGAAATAACAACACAATGTCAAATACAGGTAGCCTAGTCAAATAAGTAACATCCAATCACACTAACCGTTACTCTCACGGGAAACCTTTCTCACACGACTGGCCTGTGCGGGACAAAATTGAGGCTATGATCAAAAAGTTGAGGCTCTTTTCTGTCTGCATTAACAAGGAAAACACACAGGTCTTTCCATCATTGTATGATTTTTTTGTGTGCAATGTTTATATTGCTTTAAAGTAACTGTCCAGCGAAAATATCACATTTAAAAGTTAATATTGTGTTAACTCATACCCAAATAATGTTGTTGACTCGTTTCATACTCGTATTTGTGGCCAAAGCATACATTTGAGAAAACAACACTGGCTATTTCCACATAGAGAATGATATCATCTGGCCTCATTGACCGAGCTGACCAATCAGTGGTCTACTTACATTAATATTTGTAATCACAGTATACTTCCACACCATTCTGTTTCTGGGGTATACCCACACAATTCCAAAACGGAGAAGCTGCTTGTAAAATACTTAATTACATTTTTTGGAAGGAAAAGTTTTTCACTCATATTGTAATTAGTTATTGGTCCTATTTCCTACAAATCTGAAAACATTGGAAGGTTACGATTTCTTAACGCAAACAGTACACCATGGCATGACCATACCAACCGCTACATACAAGCCATCTGCAAGGCAGTGTACAGTATGGCGCAATAACTGCTCGGTAAAAAAAGAGCAGCAGGCGTTAGGACCAAGTGTCTGACTAGGCAGAGGTAGTAACCCAAAGAGAGAGAGTTTAAATCTGTCGCGAGTTCAGACCCAATCGCTGCGGCATCAGCATCAGAATGTATTATTCGACTACTGCAAGCGGGAGAAGAAACTGCACTTGTAAAGAGGCTGCGCGTCCTTTGGACTTGGTGATCTCTAAAACGTGTTTTTAGTTTAGCATTTGTTTACATTACTAAATAAAGTGGCAAAAGTGCAAAATAGAGACAACTCTTTCCAGGATCCTTCCAAAAAGAGCCATGGATTATATAGGAAGACACATTTGTATTAATATTGCTCTCAGTGTTTTCATAGGTAAGTAACCTACTAGCTAGTCATTCATTGATAATCTGCTAGGCTATATTTGGGCACTTATATTAAATCAATTTCAGTAATATTTTTTTCATCGCTTTAGTTTGGTGTAGTAGACTAAGTCCACTTTATTCGAAGTTTCAACATCAGTTCGCCTCACGGTCATGAGATTCGTCTACTCCTATGATACGCATATACATCAAGTAACTTTATTGGGCAATTGTTACACATTCCCGAACGAATTTCATCAAGGTAAACATAATTTTAGAGTTATTTAAGGTTCTATCAAATCTGTATAACTGAAGTGTAACAGATTGCGTGCTAGAAATGTAAAGATAATTTCCGATTGATCTGACATATGCAGCGTTTACGGTGAATGCAGCCTCCGTGGGAACATCACCTTTCAATTTAAATGATGCTGTAACGCTGAAATTCCGAGACAGAGATTGAATTGCTCCCTTAGAGTCATTTTCAACTGAGTTGCTTCTAGAACATTGCTATTTGACATACAACGTGATTCTTGAACGTTTGAAACCCTGCATGTTTGGAACGGTGCTGGGTTATATCAAAACACGATATCCAAATGGATAGATGTCCATATGTTGTCAATATGTAGCCCACTTAACTGTGCCTCATACTTTTTTCCTACTGTAGGTCACGTCTTTGATTTACTTGTATAACTTTCTAAACTAGAATAAGCCTTTATTGGCCATACATTATACAAATCCTCTCAATCTCCACAATCAGTAATGTCTCAATCAGAGAGTTCCTGGGGATCCTGCTTGTACATGTCTGTTTTAACTGGAGTCTATATTTCTGCATATAGTGCTTCTTTAGAAAATGGGCACACTGTAAATGTACACACACAAACTCACTGACTGTCTCATGAGGAATTATGACTGCACTCCCACACACGCTGTGCCTTATGATTTAGCATTAGCAATAAATCTGCGTTTTCTCAATTAGTTTTATGTAAATATGACATGAAAACACTCATGTAAGATTCATGAAGTTCAAATGTAAGTTTAATCAGAATAATTTTGTAAATGTTTTCATTTGGCAAAAAAATTAAGTACTTGCATAATTATCTCTCAAATTTTTAAGAAGAAAAATTATAAATTATATATAAAAAAGTGTCCAAATTACAGTAGGCGGTTTTGCTCTGTTTTATAGTGGCTTATTTCGTTATAGTTTTATGAAATCGTTATTGCTATATATTGTGGCAGAAATTTCCCTAGATGAGGATCATTTAAGTATTTCACATCAAATCAAAATAAATTGTATTTGTCACATGCGCCGAATACAACAGGTGTAGTAGACCTTACAGTGAAATGCTTACTTACAAGCCCCTAACTGTCACGCCCTGACCATAGTTTGCTTTGTATGTTTCTATGTTTTTGTTTGGTCAGGGTGTGATGTGGGTGGGCATTCTATGTCTGGTGTTCTATGTTGTCCTTGTGTTGTATTTCTATGTCTGGCCTGATATGGTTCTCAATCAGAGGCAGCTGTCATTCATTGTCTCTGATTGAAAATCATATTTAGGTAGCCTGTTTTCCTTTGTGTTTTGTGGGTGGTTATTTTCTGTGTCTGTGCTTCACCATACGGAACTGTCTTGGTTGTTTGTCAGTTTATTGTTTTTTTGTTCTTTGTTCAAGTATTCTCATTAAAATGGATACTTACCACGCTGCGCATTGGTTCTCTTCTCATCACTACGACGATCGTTACACTAACTAACAATGCTTTAAGAAGTTTTAAGAAAAAATATAAACTACTAAGTGTTAAGTAAAAAATAGATAAGTAGAAAATAGAAAATAAAAGTAACAAAAAATTAAACAGCAGCAGTAAAATAACAATAGCGAGACTATATACAGGGGGTACCGGTACAGAGTCAATGTGTGGGGGCACCGGTTAGTCGAGGTAATTGAGGTAATATGTACATGTAGGTAGAGTTAAAGTGACTATGCATAGATTATAAACAGAGAGTAAGCAGCGTAGAAAGAGGGGTCTGGGTAGCCCTTTGATTAGATGTTCTGGAGTCTTATGGCTTGGGGGTAGAAGCTGTTTAGAAGCCTCTTGGACCTAGACTTGGTGCTCCGGTACCTCTGCCATGCAGAAGCAGAGAGAACAGTCTATGACTAGGGTGGCTGGAGTCTTTGACAATTTTTAGGGCCTTCCTCGGACACCGCCTGGTATAGAGGTCCTGGATGGCAGGAAGCTTTGCCCCAGTTTTGTACTGGGCCGTATGCACTACCCTCTGTTGTTCCTTGCGGTCGGAGGCCGAGCAGTTGACATACCAGGCAGTGATGCAACTAGTCAGGATGCTCTCGATGGTGCAGCTGTAGAACCTTTTGAGGATCTGAGGACCCATGCCAAATCTTTTCAGTCTCCTGAGGTTGAATAGATTTTATTGTGCCTTCTTCACGACTGTCTTGGCGTGCTTGGACCCTGATAGTTTGTTGGTGATGTGAACACCAAGGAACTTGAAGCTCTCAACCTGCTCCACTACAGCCCTGTCGATGAGAATGGGGGCGTGCTCGGTCCTCCTTTCCCTGTAGTCCACAACAGCTCCTTTGTCTTGATCACGTTGATGGAGAGGTTGTTGTCCTGGTACCACGCGGCCAGGTCTCTGACCTCCTCCCTATAGGCTGTCTCGTTGTTGTCAGTGATCAGGACTCCCAATGTTGTGTCATCGGCAAACTTAATGATGGTGTTGGAGTCGTGCCTGGCAAGCAGTCATGAGTGAACAGGGAGTACAGGAGGGGACTGAGGAGGCACCCCTGAGGGGCCCCTGTGTTGAGGATCAGCGTGGCGGATGTGTTGCTACCTACCCTTACCACCTGGGGGCAGGAAGTCAGGAAGTCAGGAAGTCCAGGATCCAGTTGCAGAGAGAGGTGGTTAGTCCCAGGGTCCTTAGCTTATTGATGAGCTTTGTGCACGCTGATGTTCAATGCTGAGCTGTAGTCAATAAATAGCATTCTCACATAGGTGTTCCTTTTGCCCAGGTGGGAAAGGGCAGTGTGGAGTGCAATAGAGATTGCGTCATCTGTGGATCGGTTTGGGCGGTATGCTAATTGTAGTGGGTCTAGGGTTTCTGGGATAATGGTGTTGATGTGAACCATGACCAGCCTTTCAAAGCACTTCATGGCTATAGACGTGAGTGCTACGGGTCTGTAGTCATTTAGGCAGGATAACTTAGTGTTTTTGGGCACAAAGACTAAGGAGGAGGTCAGAGACCTGGCCAGGTGGTGCCAGATAAACAACCTATCCCTCAACGTAACCTAGACTAAGGAGATGATTGTGGACTACAGAAAAAGGAGGACCGAGCACGCCCCCATTCTCATCGACGGGGCTGTAGTGGAGCAGGTTGAGAGCTTCAAGTTCCTTGGTGTCCACATCAACAACAAACTAGAATGGTCCAAACACACCAAGACAGTCGTGAAGAGTGCACGACAAAGCCTATTCCCCCTCAGGAAACTAAAAAGATTTGGCATGTGTCCTGAGATCCTCAAAAGGTTCTACAGCTGCGACATCGAGAGCATCCTGACTAGTTGCATCACTGCCTGGTACGGCAATTGCTCGGCCTCTGACCGCAAGGCACTACATAGGGTAATGCGTACGGCCCAGTACATCACTGGGGCTAAGCTGCCTGCCATCCAGGACCTCTACACCAGGCGGTGTCAGAGGAAGGCCCGAGAAATTGTCAAAGACCCCAGCCACCCCAGTCATAGACTGTTCTCTCTACTACCGCATGGCAAGCGACACCGGAGTGCCAAGTTTAGGACAAAAAAGCTTCTCAACATTTTTAACCCCAAGCCATAAGACTCCTGAACAGGTAATCAAATGGCTACCCGGACTATCTGCATTGTCCTGCCACCCACCACCCGCAAACCCCACTTTTACGCTACTGCTACTCTCTGTTCATCACATATGCATAGTCACTTTAACCATATTTTCATGTACATACTACCTCAATCAGCCTGACTAACCGGTGTCTGTATGTAGCCTCGCTACTGTTATAGCCTTGCTACTGTATATAGCCTGTCTTTTTACTGTTGTTTTATTTCTTTACCTACCTATTGTTCATCTAATACCTTTTTGCACTATTGGTTAGAGCCTGTAAGTAAGCATTTCACTGTCAGGTCTACACCTGTTGTATTCGGCGCATGTGACAAATAAACTTTGATTTGATTTGTTTAAGCAATGTTGTGCTGCTATTTTTATTGACTTGGCCAAAGCTTTTGATGCGGTAGACCATTCCATTCTTGTAGGCCGGCTAATGAGTATTGGTGTCTCTGAGGGGTCTTTGGCACCTCCAAAACACCTCCAAAACAAAGGTCATGTGGTTTGGTAAGAAGAATGCCCCACTCCACACCGGTGTGATTACTACCTCTGAGGGTTTAGAGCTTGAGGTAATCAACTCATACAAGTAATTGGGAGTATGGCTAGATGGTACACTGTCCTTCTCTCAGCACATATCAAAGCTGCAGGCTAAGGTTAAATCTAGACTTGGTTTCCTCTATCGTAATCGCGCCTCTTTCAACCCAGCTGCCAAACTAACCCTGATTCAGATGACCATCCTACCCATGCTAGATTCGGTAGACGTAATTTATAGATCGGCAGGTAAGGGTGCTCTCGAGCAGCTAGAGGTTCTTTACCATTCGGCCATCAGATTTGCCACCAATGCTCTTTATAGGACACATCAATGCACTCTATACTCCTCTGTAAACTGGTCATCTCTGTATACACGTCGCAAGACCCACTGGTTTATGCTTATTTACAAAACCCGCTTTGGCCTCACTCTCCTCTACCTGAGATATCTACTGCAGCCCCCATCCTCCACATACAACACCCATTCTGCCAGTCACATTCTGTTAAAGGTCCCCAAAGCACACACATCCCTGGGTCGCTCTTCTTTTTAGTTCGCTGCAGCTAGCGACTGGAACGAGCTGCAAAAAACACTCAAACTCAATCATGAACACTAGCGTGATGTATTGTTGTCTCTACCTTCTTGCCCTTTGTGCTGTTATCTATGCCCAATAATGTTTGTACCATGTTTTGTGCTGCTACCATGTTGTGTTGCTGCCATGTTGTGTTGCTACCATTTTGTTGTCATGTTGTGTTGCTACCATGCTGTGTTGTCATGTGTTGCTGCCATGCTATGTTGTTGTGTTAGGTCTCTCTTTTTGTAGTGTTGTGGTGTCTCTCTTGACGTGATGTGTGTTTTGTCCTATATTATTATTATAATTTTTATTTTATCCCAGCCTCCCGTCCCCGTAGGAGGCCTTTTGCCTTTTGGTAGGCCATCATTGTAAATACGAATTTGTTCTAAACTGACTTGCCTAGTTAAATAAAGGTAAAATAATAATAATAAACATGGGGAAAGGCAAAGAACTCACAAATGAAAAGAGATAAATGATTGTTGACTTTCATTAATCAGCCAATGAGACAAAAAAACTATGAAAAGCCAAATATGCCACTTACCACTATTAGGGCAACAAATAACAAGTTTAAAACCACTGCAACCGTGGTAAACTTGCCTGGTAGAGGACAGGTGTATTTTGTCCCCACGCACAGCAAGGAAGATCTTTCGAGAGGCAAAGAGTGCAAGGGCCACAGTTGAAGAAATTACAGAACTTGGTCACATCTTGGGGTCACTAAGTCTCCAAATCTACAGTTAGATGCCACCTCCATGCCAATAGGCTATTTGGAAGGGTTGCCATAAAAAAGCATTTATTGAGGTCAACCAACAAATGTAAATGACTGGAGTTTGCTAAATGGCATTGGCACTTGGATTGGAACCAGGTGCTATGGTCAGATGAGAAGAAAATAGAGGTCTTTGGCCACACACAGCAGTGGTGGGTTTGGCCTTGTAAGAAGGATGC
The DNA here is from genome assembly GCF_029448725.1 of Salvelinus fontinalis. Classification (NCBI taxonomy): domain Eukaryota; kingdom Metazoa; phylum Chordata; class Actinopteri; order Salmoniformes; family Salmonidae; genus Salvelinus; species Salvelinus fontinalis. The sequence goes on along the minus strand of NC_074679.1, from coordinate 17,862,991 downwards.
ATATGCAGAAAATAACCTCATACCTACTGTAAAATATTGTGGTAGATCTTTAGTGTTCTGGGGCTGTTTTGCTTCTACTAGTTCTGGGGCCCTTGTTAAAGTCAACAGCATCATGAACTACCAAGTACCAGGACATTTTAGCCAAAAATCTGGTTGCCTCTGCCAGGTGGAGGAAACTTGGCCGCAAGTTGATCTTCCAAGACAATGACCACAAGCACAAATCAAAATCTACAAAGAAATGGTTAATTGACCAAAAATCAACATTTTACGATGGTCATCTCAGTCTCCGGACATGAACCCCATTGAAAACCTGTGGTTTTCAGTATTTGTATTATTTATTTTATACATCATGTTTCGCTCATGTTCATCAAGGGTGCCAATCATTTTGGATGTGGCTGCACTTTACTCCTTAGCCTCAGAGAGAAGAGATCTGGTTTGTATTCAAGGTCTAACCCAACTGCTTTTCTCACCAATGTCTCAGGGTCAGATGATATTGTCAAGGTATTATACGGATGTTGAAGCTGTATTTTACAGTCACTATGGACGGATGCACAATGTATCAGAAAATTCACTATGTTATTTTTTAACAATAATAATAATAACTATTTCTAGAGTGCTTTTCAATAACAAATGATCAAAGTCAAATCATATAAATAAATAAAAGCACTACAAAGATACAGAGACAGAAAAATTGAGAAGTTAAACAAAATACCGAAATAAAATCACACATTAAAATCAGTTTTAGGAGGGCTAAAGGAGGGTTTGGCTGGGGGGACTTTACTTTACTCATCATGCTCTAGCGATTCCTTGTGGCGGGCCAGGCACCTGCAAGCTGACTTCGGTCGTCAGTTGAACTGTGTTTCTTGTAACACTTTGGTGCGGCAGGCTTCCGGGTTAAGCGAGCGGGTGTTAATAAGAAGTGCGGCTTGGCACTTGAATCGACCTTCGCCTCTCCCGAGCCCATCTGGGAATTGCCGTGATGAGACAAGGTTGTAATTGAATCGCAATTGGATATCACGAAATTGGGGAGAAAAAGGGAGTACATAAAAAAAAAAAAAAAAAAAAGAGGCACTTATTCTAAAATCCTGATCTCTGTTGACAAGGAGTTACTTCTATTTTAAGCTCATGGGAGTGTTATTCCTCCATGTTTTCTTCAAATGGTGATAAAGTATACCCATGTGGTAAAATGTGTTTGAAGGTAGTGGGTTTGATCAGCACCAAGGTCATTTGTCAGGATAAATTGTCCAGGTCATATCACCACAAAACATTCCTTTGTGAATAAAGAATAATGATGATTCCTTTTGACAGGTCTTGTTACATTCATCAAAGCATGTGTTGGTAACAGTAGTCATTGGTTAAATTAATTATACTACTTGTCTTGAGAGTTTTTTTGTTGTGCTGCTTTCAGTTTCCAGTCTTATTCAGTTCCGGTTGTTTATAGTCAGTAAAGAACTTTATAGCTTTGTTTATTTTCTAATGACATATGAAAGATGGAAATGAGTTAGTTGTACAGGCATTTAATGGTGCATTGGAAGAACAGCACCATGGTCTAGGCCTTTTAGCTCCAGTAAATTGCCCATGCACTGTCAAAGCTCTATTATTAGTGTATCCCTCTGGACATCCCCTCTCAGTTGGCACAGCACCATTCTTTCTTGACATCCTGCAGAGCTTCTAACACCAACATGTGTGATATGTGTAGCATTTTCTGAATGAATAGACAGTGGATGACTCAAAAGTATAAACCCAGCAAACAGAGGATGTCCTGACGATGTTAGGCAACCATTCTGCGATGTCCCGGGGAAGTCTTACCGACTCATTATTGTTTGCAGTGTAAACTAGTGTCAGTTCGGAATTATGCAGACCACTGATTCTAGTTGATGTCTCTCTATAACGAATCATGCTTCAGGATTTGGATATGGTTTTCATTAAAACAAGATTGGAAATAAATGGCTCCCTTCCAAAGATCTTTTCTGTGAATGACTTAATTTTCTTGCAGATGAGATCAAGTATTATACATTTTGGGCACTCTTTGTTTTTAGAGTACAGTTTGGAAATACCTGAAATAGCTCAGTATTGCTTTATTACCGAGCGTGTCGAGAACATCAAGTTCCTTGTCTTCAAATGTCTAAAATGGTCCACACAGGCGCACAGTCATGAAGAAAGCACTACAACGCCTCTTTCCCCTCAGGAGGTTGAAAAGGTTTGGCATGGGCCCTCAAATCATCAAAAGGTTCTACAGTTGTTCCATTGAGAGCATCTTGACTGGCTGCATCACTGTTTGATATGGAAATAGCACTGCCCTCGATCGCATGGCGCTACAGATGGTGGTGCAGACAGCCCAATGCATCACTATGGCCGAGCTCCCTGCCATCCAGGACCTCTATATCAGGCGGTGGGAAAGGAAGGTCTGGAAAATCACAAAAGACTCCAGCCACCTAAGCCATAGACTCTTCTCTCTGCTTACGTATGGCAAGCAGTACCGGTGCATAAAGTCTGACACCAACAGGCTCCCAAACAGCTTCTATCCCCAAGCCATAAGACTGCTAAATAGCTAACAAAATGCCTACACAGACTATCTGAGTTGACCATTGTATTTATATATATTTTTTTACAAGTCTCTACGGGCACTCACAGGGCCCTACACACTCATGCACACTGACACTCCAACACACACACAAACGCTCACTTCAATGGTCGCACACATAATATGAAGATATATTTATACTGACTCTATACACACGCACACCCACTCACATACAATCATCATATATGCTGCTGCTATTCTGTTTATCATATATCCTAATGCCTAGTCACCTTACCCCTATACATATCCACAGTGCCGTCAGAAAGTATTCATACCCCTTGACTTATTCCACATTCTGTTGTGTTACAGCCTGAATTCAAAATGGATTAATATATTTTTTACACACCCATTTACACACAACATCCCATAATCACAAAGTGAAAACATGTTTTGGAAATGTTTGCAAACTTGTAAGTGTTTACAGCCCTGAGTCAATGCTTTGTATAAAAGCACCTTTTGCAGTGTGTGTCTTTCCAGGTAAGTCTCTAAGAGTTTTCCACACCAGATTGTGCAACAATAGTCTGTTATTCTTTTCACAATTCTTCAAGCTCTGTCAAATTGTTTGTTGATCATTGCTAGACAACCATTTTCAGGTCTTGCCATAAATGTTCAAGTACATTTAAGCCAAAACCTCCCTGGTCTTTGTAGTTGAGTCTGTGTTTGAAATTCACTGCTCGACTGAGGGACCTTACAGATAACTGTATGTGTGGGGTACAGACACGAGGTAGTCATTAAACACTATTATTGCACACAGATTGAGTCCATGCAACTTATTATGTGACTTGTAAAGCATATCTTTATTCCTGAACTCATTTAGGCTTGCCATCAGAATGGGGTTGAATACTTATAGACTCAAGACATTTCAGCTTTTCATTTTTAATTAATGAGTAAACATTTTGAAAAACGTAATTCCACTTAGACATTATGGGGTATTATGTGTAGGCGTAGTGACAAAAAAATCGAATCAATTTTAAATTCAGACTGTAACACAACAAAATGTGGAAAAAGTTAAGTGGTGTGAATACTTTCTGAAGGCACTGTACCTCTATCACTCCAGTATCCCTTCACGTTGTAAATATGGTACTGGAACTGACTGAGCCTGTATATAGAATACTTACTTACATTCTCGTGCTCTTCTTATTTCTTATTTTTATTTCTCGTTTGTTTTTGTTCTACCTTGTGTTATTTTTAGTACTACATTGATATTGATTACAGCATTGTTGGGTTTGGAGCTGGCAAGAAAGGCATTTCACTGTACTTGTGCACGTGACATTACAACTTGAAACTTGAAACTAACCCAGTATGTACTGTTAGCCTTGGAAGAAAAATGGACTTTGAAAATATAACGAGGAGAACACTCCAGTGTGAGAACTGTGGGCTACAGTTTTCCCTGAAAATCTTTCAAGTCCATTTTGTGTGGCAATTTAAATGTTTTTTTTGTAGGTGTTTCTTCTGTTTATCAGACTTCGTCAGAGCATGGAAGTTGTGAAGTGAAATTTAAGTCATGCAAACAATTAAAATCACTCAATCGTACCCAAAAGGCTCTTATCAAGAGTAAACATTCCACATTGTTACCAAGTTGGGGGGGGGTTTGTAGTGTGTGCCTGGTACACCAGGAATAACCTTTGAAGTTTGACTAGATGTGCAGCACGGCAGGGGGGTTATGAACCCAGGCTTATGTGATGGAGCTGAAATACTGTCCAAATCAAATTTTGTCCGTAAACACACCAGCCAGCTGGTCTGCGCATGCTCTGCAACACGGCTAGGGATGCCGTCTGGGCCAGCAGCCTTGCGAGGGTTAACACGTTTAAATGTTTTACTCACGTAGGCCACGGAGAAGGAGAGCCCACAGTCTTTGGTAGCGGGCCGTGTCAGTGGCACTGTATTGTCCTCAAAGCGCGCAAAGAAGTTGTTTAATTTGTTTGGGAACAAGACGTCAATGTCTGCGACGGGGCTGGTTTTCTTTTTGTAATCCGTGATTGTCTGTAGACCCTGCCACATACGTCTCGTGTTTGAGCCGTTGAATTGCGACTCCTCTTTGTCTCTATACTGACGCTTTGCTTGTTTGATTGCCTTACGAAGGGAATAACTACACTGTTTGTATTCGGTCATGTTTCCAGTCGCCTTGCCATGATTAAATGTGGTGGTACATGCTTTCAATTTTGTGCAAAAGCTGCCATCAATCCACGGTTTCTGGTTAGGGAAGGTTTTAATTGTCACAGTGGGTACAACACCTCCTATACACTTCCTTATAAACTCACTCACAGAGTCAGCGTATAAGTCATATCCCAGTCTACGTGATCGAAGCAATCTTGAAGCGTGGAATCTGATTGGTCAGACCAGCATTGGATAGACCTAAGCACAGGCGTTTCCTGTTTTAGTTTCTGCCTATAGAAGGGGACCAATAAGATGGAGTCATGGTCAGATTTGCCAAAAGGAAGGCGGGGGAGGGCCTTGTATGCATCACAGAAGTTAGAGTAGCAGTGGTTGAGTGTGTTACTCGCTTGTGTACTGCAATCGATATGCTGATAGAATTTAGGTAGCCTTGTTCTCAAATTAGCTTTGTTAAAATCCCCAACTACAATAAATGCAGCCTCAGGATATATGGTTTCCAATTTGCATAAAGTCCAGTGAAGTTCCGTGATGGCCGTCTTGGTATCCGCTTGCTGGGGGATATACACGGCTGTGACGATAACCGAGGAGAGTTCTCTTGGGAGGTAATGTGGTCGGCATTTGATTGTGAGGAATTCTAGGTCAGGTGAACAAAAGGACTTGAGTTCTCGTATGTTGTTACAACTACACCATGAGTCGTTAATCATGAAACATACACCCCTGCCCTCCTTCTTACCAGAGAGATGTTTGTTCCTGTTGGCGCGATGCACTGAAAATCCCGTTGGCTGTACGGACTCCGACAGCATGTTCCCAGCTAGCCATGTCTCCGTGAAACAGAGTATGTTACAATCCCGGATATCTCTTTGGAAAGCAACTCTTGCCTTAATTTCGTCAACTTTGTTAACTAGGTACTGGACATTTAATGAGTACTATACTCGGAAGCGGTGGGTGGTGTGTGCGCACATCCGAAGCCTCACTAGAAGACCGCTCCAACACCCTCTCCTCCGATGGCACTGTTTCGGGTCGGCCTCTGGAATCAGTTCAAATGCCCTGGGCGGTGCAGACAAAGTATCCGCTTTGGGAAAGTCATATTCCAGGTCGCAATGCTGGTTGTGCTGGTAAGTTGACGTCTCTCTGATATCCAATAGTTCTTCCCGGCTGTATGAAATAACACTTACGGTTTTCTGGGCTAACAATGTAAGAAATAATACATAAAAACGAAATACTTCACAGTTTCCTAAGGACTTGAAGCAAAGCTGCCATCTATATCGGTACCATCTTTGGTTATGGGATTAAAAAAAGAAGACACCTGTACAATGTCAGATATAGAGTTGAAATGTATTCAATCTTAAGTTTGCATCCCAATATAACACTTTATATACATTACAGAAGAATGAAATATAACAAAACCATTTGACATAGAAACATCTGATTTTCGTCTGGTTTTTATACGTTTTGAAAAATATGAATACAATTCCACACATGAGGCCACAAGCTCAATTTACTGCAGGAAAGGGCTACACAGTCAAACAATTCCTTATGCTTTGCCATATTTGGTAGCCAGTAGCTAGCCAACACACCCAAAGTAAACATACATTTATGAGTTTTACTGTTTTCTTCAGCATGTTTTTGAATCCACAATTACTTTATTCTGAAGCCAAGGGCCTTTTTATAGCTTTTGAATCCCAAGCGGTCTCTGTGAAAGGGCATATAAACTGAGAAAATATATTGGTGTTTGCAGTGAAACTGTGGCATCCTACTCTAAATACTGTATTTACAGTCTGACCTCATTTTGCGAACTGCTTTTAATAACAACATTTCTCAAGCATGGCCAATGTGACCTTGTCTCTTATGTTTTTATTGGGCATCTGGCAACTGTCCATTGTCATGTGAGCTTTTCATACAATACTAGTATTGTCTTATTTTAATTGTCTCTTTTGTCCAGTGTTGTTGAGTTATGCCGACCCACTATGAAACCCCCTGTCCCTGTTAGTGTGTATTGATCCTAACTGGACCGTGGGGGTGTGTCACATGATTGTTCCATTAACCCCCAGGGCTCTGATTGTTGGCCTTGTGTCCTGTTTCCGGCCCTCGACTCCATAGAGCTAAAACTGTCATGTCCAGTTTATTTTTGTGTGACTGTGTTGTAGTCACAATTTGGTGATGGTTGTTTCTAATTCGGCTTGCTTTCTATAATTACTCTGTTTATTCACATTTGATCTATTTCAATCCTTTCTGCTGAGTTCCTGTTAGGGGAGTCAGAGATGTAAAGCTGTCGGTAGCCTGGAGCCTTCCCCTACAGAACAACCACATAATTGCACGTGGAAAATCACGTGATTTCACATGAAATTTCACGTGATCACATTTCACATGTGTAATTTCATGTTATCACATTAAATCCATGTTTTTCATGTGATCACGTGTGATCCATGTGTTTTCTCCGTAATGGTCGAGTCAGAGGGATCAGGAAACATGAGTAGTGTTTTATAGAGGTCTTTGTGTTAAAGCGAAGACCTTGGAAGTCGTCAGCCACTCAGCCTTGTTAAAATACTTCAAGTCAGAAGGTGGCAGTAGCTAGCTGTAATAATGTTTTAAAATAATAATAATTTTATAGAAATCTCTTGTTAATACTCGCCAGATGGCCGCAGCTAGATAACTACCTATCAAGATGACGGAGAAACAGTTTAATTCACTCTCCATAATCCCATATCGCCAGTGCCAGCCCATAGCCAAATGTTTAGCTAGCTAGCTAACTTTATCATATTCGCTAGCTAGCACAACATAGCTAATTAGCTAGCTAAGGACACTGAACTAACTCGGCTGCTAACACAGGCAGCTGTTTCATGGAAACTAGCTAATCCATTGTGATTTAATTATAATGTCAATACTAGCTACAGTGGTTAGCAAGCTTGGAGGAAGTATTTAGTGTTGTGTGAATTGCCTCTGTGCACTTGGCTAGCTACCATCCCATAGCCTACATTAGATATGACGTGTGACTGGCTCATCCGTGGATGTATGGAGAAAATGACTTATTATTTTGTTGGCTCCCCCACGTGGGTGTTCGTGCTCTCTGATTGGCTCAAAGTCAAGTTGTAGGCCACCGACCACCAATGCGATTCTGCAAGTAGGAACGGTAGGTTTGTCGCTACCGGGTCGGCACGCAGCAGGTAATGCTTATGTTCTAGCAAGAGAAGGAACGGCCTCTCAGTGCAGCCTGGTCTCATGGTTAGACGTAACATATTAAATGTAAAACCCGAGACACTCAAACTAGTATGATATGTTACGTTTGGTATGGGTACATAAGACAGAAGGTTCCTTCCCTTTCCTGCAGTCAATGACCAAAAGCGCCCCCTTTGGCCTCATGGGTGGAATGTTATTAATATTTTTCAAAATTTCATCATTAATAAAGATTTTTTTAAAAGATAGCCCTATTTGGTAAAATAGAAGAACACCTGAATCTCAGATATAAAATGTGTTTTTACTTGTTTCACACTTTTCTGGTTACTACGTGATTCCATATGTGTTATGTAAATATAAAGTAAAGATAAAGAAAAACCCTTGAATGAGTAGGTGTGTCCAAACTTTTTACTGGGAAAGTGAAAGGGGAATACCTAGTCAGTTGTACAACTGAATGCATTCAACTGAAATGTGTCTTCCACACTTAACCCAACCCCTCTGACACTATATAAAGTGTAATATTGGGATGCAAACTCAACATTGAATACATTTCAACTATATATCTGACATGGTGCAGGTGTCTTCATTTTTTAAAATTATTTTGTTTCCAAGTAGATTTGTTTAAGACTACTAAGAAGCAGTCTGTGTGACCCTGATTTAGCGTACTGTAGTAAAAGGTTAAGTCAAAACGTAAGAAGGGTGGTCGGTCACGCGTATAAAGCGAAGGTATAAGAATCCAAAGGTTGCATGTTCGAATCTCGTCACGGACAACTTTAGCATTTGAACTAATTAGCAGCTTTTTTACTACTTTGCACGTTAGAAAACCCTTCCCCTAACTAACCATATCCATAACCCTTTTAGCTAACCCCTCCCCTAACCTTAACCATTTAACCTAACTCCTAACCTCAAACCCTAGCTAACCATAGCCAGCTAGCTAACATTAGCCACAGCAATTTGGAATTGTTAACACATCATTTGTTTTGCAAATTCATAACATATCGTACGTTTTGCAAATTCGTAATCTATCATACGAATTTTAATTTGGAACAACATCATACGAAATGGATGATGGACATCCACAAACTAATACATACCATACGAAACGTAAAATACATTGCTTTCAGAAAGTATTTACACCACTGGAATTTTTCCACATTTTGTTGTGTTATAGCCTGAATTTAAACTGGATTAAATGTAGATTTTTTTTATCACCACGCCTACACACAATACTCCATAATGTCAAAGTGGAATTATGTTTTTTTATATATATAACAAATAAATTAAAAAAGAAAAGCTGAAATGTCTTGAGTCAGTAAGTATTCAAACCCTCGGTTATGGCAAGCCTAAATAAATTCAGGAGTAAAAAGTTGCTTAACAAGTCACTTAATAAGTCTCATGGACTCCCTCTGTGTGTAAGGTCCGTCAGTCGAGTAGTGATTTCAACCACAGATTCAACCACAAAGACCAGGGAGGTTTTCCAATGCCTCGCAAAGAAGGGCCCCTATTGGTATCACACATTTTTAAAAAGCAGACATTGAATATCCCTTTGAACATATTAATTACACTTTGGATGGTGTATCAATACACTTAGTCACGACACAGATACAGGCATCCTTCCTAACTTAGTTGCTGGAGAGGAATGAAACTGCTCAGGGATTTCACTATGAGGCCAATGGTGACTTTAAAACAGTTACAGAGTGTAATGGCTGTGATAGGATAGAACTGATGATTGATCAACAACATTGTAGTTACTCCACAATACTAACCTAATTGACAGAGTGAAAAGAAGGAAGCGTGTACAGAATAAAAATATTCCAAAACATGCATCCTGTTTGCAACAAGGCACTAAAGTAATACTGTAAAAAAAATGTGTCGAAGCAATGAACTTTTTGTCCTGAATACAGAGTGTTATTTTTGGGTTAAATCCAATACAACACATTTCTGAGTACCACTCAAGTGGTGGCTGCTACATGTTATGGGTATGCTTGTAATCGTTAAGAACTGGGGAGTTTTTCGGAATAAAAAAGACACTAAATGGAGCGAAGCACAGGCAAAATCCTATAGGAAAACCTGTTTCGGTCTGCTTTCCATCAGATACTGGAAGATGAATTCACCTTTCAGCAGGACAATAACCTAAAACACAAGGGCAAATCTACACTGGAGGTGCTTACTAAGAAGACAGTGAATGTTCCTGAGTGGCCGAGTTACAGTTTTGACTTAAATCTGCTTGAAAATCTATGGCAAGACTTCAAAATGGCTGTCTAGCCATGATCAACAACCAATTTGACAGAGCTTGAAGAATTCTTCAAATAATAATGTTCAAATGTTGTACAATCCAGGTGTGCAAAGCTCTTATAATGCAAAGTCTCTAGGGTATGGCGTGTAGATGGGTGAGAAAAAACATATATTTAATCCATTCTTTATTCAGGCTGTAACATACCAAAATGAGGAATAAGTCAAGGGGTATGAATACTTTCTGAAGGCACTGTATCATACTAAATGGAGTGTCCCGGATTTACGTACAGATTTCCCACTGTGATAAGTACCAATCAGCAGTGAGATTCTAGATGTGTTTCATGCTTTAGAATCCCTAAGCCTCTGTTAAACAGAGCACTCACACTTGCAATATTCTCTGCTGTTTGGTCTTGTTTATGGCTCTTCTGTGAATACTTTATTTATATATATTTTTGTTAACACATTCTGAAAGCTGCCTTGAGATCCCAGATTACGTTGGATGCCTCCTGTGGTATAAAATAAACAGGCAGGGAAATATGATTTCCAGAATTTGTTTATCCAAGTGGTTTATTGTCATTTAAACTCACTGACCAGGATTACAGCATGATCCCATCCACCCTCATTTAACTGAGTAAGTGTGGACAAGATGTAGCTAAAGGATTTACTTAATAATTAAGTTCAGCTGATGCTATTAAAATGTAAGGACAGATTCAGGGAGGATGCATTCCTAACTACTACGAATAAGAGAAAGATCTTAATGTCACATCCTCTATAAATAAGCTAAAGATTTTATTGCCAAGTCTAAAAGACAGGCCCAGCCTTTTGTGTTTGATCTGTGTTGTTAATTTATGTCAACAAGAGGACTTAATATGCTGTATGTCAATCCAGAGAGAAGGTTATGAGCTGTTGTGTTATGGTTACCTTGTATGGAACGTATTGTCCCTGATTTTCATGAAAACTAAATTGGGATATTCAATAAATGGGTACCATGAAAATGACTTGTATTTAAAGGCCTTGTCAGGGAACATTGAGGAAGGGAAACGGGGATACCTAGTCAGTTGTACAACTGAGTGCCTTCATCTGAAATGTGTCTTCCACATTTAACCCAACCCCTCTGAATCAGAGGTGCGGTGGGCTGCCTAAATCAACATTCACAGCACCTGGGGAACAGTGGGTTAACTGCCTTGCTCATGGGCAGAACAACAGATTTGTTGTTGGATTCAATCCAGCAACCTTTTGGTTACTGGCCCAACACTCTAACCACTAGTCTACCTGCCGCCGCTACACTCCAACCACTAGGCTACCTGCCATAAGCAAACTATACTTAAGTTTGATCTTTTTGTCGTTATATTATTTTGCGTCAGTGGCGTCTTCAGTAATCTACTTGTCTTGATTGAACTGGCTGTTCATGCAGCTGTGTTGATTTACAGGCCCCAGGGTAGGCAATATCTCTCATTTGAACTTTAAAATGGAAGGACAGCCTGGTGTCCCACTGTCTAAAAGTCCTCTGCTGTCAACCATGTTGTGTGTAAACACTAGGGACACAAAGTCAATAAAAACAATAATGTAACCACTTGTCTCTCTCTTTCGCTCTCTCGCTTTCAGTTGGCAGCTCCAGTCATGATCTACTGGACAAGTCCCTGGAGGAGAGCTTCATGTTTCCCCATCACTTGAGTCCTGAGGACAAGAGCCAAAGTAAGAATCATCCACACCAAGCTGTTGTCATTTGGAGACCTTGGGAAGAAGCATGATTTACTTATTAAATCAATCACATAGAACTCTCCCATATCATTCGTATGAAATATTCAGTGTCTAGAGATCTGAATTTAATCACCCTTTTGTTGCTGATCATTTTCCTGCACAGAAGGAAATGCAAACTTGTAGTGTATTTGAGTTTTAGAAATGCTTGCAAAGTTTGTAATTTCCACTTTGAAATTGTATCAACCCCTACAAAAATAGCCATGAATTATAATCCACGTAATAATTCACATTTCCTGTTCGTGCAGGATTATTTTCCTGCTGTAGAAAACTGGCTCAAATTAAGTTCCTACATCTGTATGGAACACAACCTGTTTAGTTTCATTAATGATAATGTGTGTCAGGGACAATGGGGTTCCGGTTTCTGTTACTATTAATTGTGTTGCCTTATAGGGCTGCCCGTTTCTCTTATGTGTGGTCTGCAGAGAGTTAATCAATGTAATTTAAACTATAGAAAGCACTAATCTAATAGTGTTTGTCATAGCTGTTACATCATTGTAATGTGTTCAAAGCTCACGTTGGCAGTCGCGTTTGTTCTAAATGAGACTTTGCGCATTAAATGAAGACCCTGATGAAATTGAGCTTCACACAAAAATCCTCATCGGCATGTTTTATTTACGACCAAAACAGGTCTTAAATTTTTCACCTAACCACTTACATTCTAGTATTTCTGTTTCCCAGAGGAAAGAGATGTTGTTGTCTTATTAGTGGTTTCACTCCTTCAGGACACATCACATGACTCCCTCCACATTCACTTAGGTTAGATTAGGATTGTTAGACTCAACATGCCAATTATGGAGCCCTTAAAAATCTATCTTTTCCTTTTCCAGAGTGACATTCCCTGGTCTTCTCTGATTATATTGGAGTTGTTTTTATGGTTGATCATTCACAAATCACTAGTTGGTAGGCTTCATCAGACACCAAGGAACGTTCTTAGTCTGCACTATTAAGCAATTTTGAATTGTCTTGTCGGTGTCTTGTTGGAGACTCATATCTCTTGCACTGTACTTTGGGAAAGTCAAAGCGCTCATGGAATCAGTCTGAAACAGCTCAGAACACTAAGCAGGGTTTCTAAGGTCATTTTAATCGAGCTTGGTTGATGAGAAGAAAGTGTACTGAATATGTACTGACATGAGTCATTTGTACGTGAGTGTGTGTGTCTAGTAGCATTATGTTAAATGATGGCTTTTTGTTAAGGCTCAGATATGCTTTATAATGGTTTTTCAATGTTAAACTAAAAAGACAATTTCAACTAATTATGCTGTATGCCTGTATCTGGTTTGGCGTCTGCTGTTCTTGGAGATAGTCAGAGTGGTCTACTTATTGCCACTGTCTGAGTTTGGTAAATAAGCTCTCAGGTAATGGGGCAGCAGGTAGCCTAGTGGTTAGAGTGTTGGGCCAGTAACCGAAAGGTTGCTAGATTGAATCCCTAAACTGACAAGGTCAAATTCTGTCGTTCTGCCCCTGAACAAGGCAGTTAACCCACTGTTCCTAGGCCGTTATTGTAAATAAGAACTTGTTCTTAACTGACTTGCCTGGTTAAATAAAAAAAATATCCATGTCAGAAAGCTCCTTTGGAACAAGTGGAAAGTGTTGGTGACTGCTGTGAGGCTACCAATTATGTGGATTTCTCTGCATCACTTGTTTGAATATGTTGACAATAGAAACAGTAAAGCCTTCTAACTGTGGTAACAGTACCAAGGACACTGTTTCTACTTTAGCCAATTTACTGTAACCATAATGGTTTCAAATGATAATTGCCCTGAGATTTGGTTCACTTCTACTAATTTCACCCATGGGCATTTGGAGTTTTTACTTCTGTTAGGAGCTGTTGGTGGAGTGGAGTATACAGTTATACTGTATATACTGCAGGCGTTGTGATGTCCACATTTCATCATATTTCTGAAGCAGGCTGCAATGTTGGACTAATTTGGCATCAGATGAGGATCATTAGTTCCATGCGTTTCTGTCATTCATTTGTATAATTAATGACGTGAATTAATACAGTACTGAACACAGTACAATAGAAATGACATCATGCAGTGGCCAATGTTTAGCAAGAATGTGTGACGGGAACATAGAGTCAGTCTCAGACATAACAAATTTATTTTTCCTCACTCCTGCAGCAACCTCTTGTGATTTTGAATCGCCTTGCTCTTGGACCTTCTCCAATCACAGTGTCAGAAATGACTGGAGGGCCATGTCACCACAGCAACAAAGATCCAGCACACAGGCCATGAAGCCAGTCAGCGACCATTCGGAGGGGAGCTCTGAAGGTAAGGGAGGAAGCACAGTCACAAAGAGAATACTCCATGTGTGTTTCACTCACACCTTTAATGTGCTACTCCTTTCATCTAACTGAGAGCATAGTGTAGTATACTGTGTCGGGTCTTTGGCATCATTAAAAGTGAAGACTGTTATTTTATCAAATCAATTCTCTGTAATTATTATTACGTAATTAAACTAATCTTCAGATTACAAAGTTATAATAAAATAAAAAAATTGTACAAAGATATTTTAATATCTGATCAATTAGTCTTCTATTAATTAATTATTCTTTACCTCCTGTCAGTCTCATTCCAAACGTCGTAAATTGTTGGTTATCTGCACAAACCCAGCCTTTACTATGAATCATCCATACACCAATTTGCTTAATAATTTATTTACTAACTAACTAAATAATCACAGAAATGCATAAACAAACAAACAGTAGATATGTACTAACAAATGATAGGGAAGATTCCCTAGTGGGCTAAGCTGATATGACGGCTTGGTGGACAAAGGGAAGTGGGTGTGGACTGAGAGAGAGCGGGAAAGACAAAAGGGATCACTACACACAGTTGATAATTATATTCATTGAAATGCCAATCCTTTGCACATGAACGCTCACTCATTCGGGAATAATTGCAATCAATATATATTTACACCCATGTGTTGTGATCTTCTCTGTTGGAATCCGGTCCGTCTGCTGGAGAGTTCCGAGTCTCTCTCTCTCTTTCTGTTTCCCTGAAGATCAAATTATTTCGTGGTTAGATGGATACTTCAGAGTACCATTCAGAAATATTCTCATAGAATAGATGTTTCGGCGGTTGTCGGTATTCGCATCCCAGGTTTACATAATTTCTAGCTGCAGACTAGTAATTAGTATCTAAGATTTTCTCTTATTCGGTAGGGTTCGATAGTCTCAGAGTTGAACCGTTTCCAGCCGTGTAGCCAATGCTCCACGTGGTATGGTCAGGAATTCGCAATCACAGCTCACGCTGTTGGTTTACTCAGGCTTGGTACTCTAACCTGTGCCAGCTCAGCTGACACCGAGATATGCGTGGTCTAAAGAGGATTTCCCGCGGAGGGGGTTTTATTCGTAACAATAGGAAAGGGCTGTTCCATGATGCCGGATCATGTCTGTGCTCACGGGGGCGGGCCAATGACTTAGTTAAACTTTAAAGGGAATACAATTCTCTCACATTAAAGGTTTAACATCACATTACATCATTTCACAAATAGTTTAATCTTTACTCATTCATTTTACACAATAATTAGATGCAAACCTCATAACGGAGGCTCCTGTATAAACAGAGTTATGGTAATGTGGCTGTAGTGTCTTTCATTTGGTAACAAACATGGGGGAAAAAACGGACCGGGTCGTAGCTGGCTTCTCCACTGATCGTTTACACATTCTCCAAAACATGAATATTGTTCAGTTCTCAAATTCTGTGATGTAGTAGAAGTTCCTTTGTTCTACTGTGAAACTCTCTCTCTCTATACTGCATGGCCGGGGGAGAGAGTCTCCGCCAGGAATTTACAGCCTGAGATAACAGAAACTGGGTTTAGGAGAGAGTGAGAGAGAGGGGGAAGGCACACTCTATACCCAGAAAGGGCCACGTCATGACAACTGTATTCAGGGAGATGTAATGGAATTGTTAGAGAGATGGTGACGTGTGTTGAGCGCTGGGGGGGGGGGGTACCCGGCCAAGAGAAACAGAGCTACGGTGTGTAACACTGTATGGAGGTCTATGTGCAGTAGGATAATGCAGCATTTCCCTCCTAATCATTTTGATGTGTTGTTTTGCTTTATAATTAACTGAAAATAATGCTTTCAGTCAGAACAATACAAATATTTTACTATGGGTTGGGTTTTTCATCCAAACACTTCAGATGATGTGTGGAAATTATTGTCTGTCTCCCCCCATTCTAGGTCACTTCCTGCTTTTGAGTCCCTCCGCTTCCTCCAGGGCGTCTAGGAAGTGTGAATACTACATCACTAGTCCAGTGGTCTACAGTAGTGGCCCACTGTGCCATCTGCAGCTGGCCCGCTTTGAGCTGGGGCCCACCGCTGGAAACCTTTCAGTCTTAGTCAAACCAGTCGAATCAGCGTCTGTCATCAGCACAACAGCTCTCAGTGGCAGAGACCAAGATGGCACCAGGTTAGCATGTTTTGATTTTATGCTCATGTTTAGCCTCTTATGCTTTGATTTTATGCTTGTTCACTTTAACATTCCACACAACTTCTCAACAATCTCTCTTTGTATTCTTACAGTAGTAGCATTTGCTCAACTAGATTTTTAGTGCGACCATGTGTATCTCACTTGCGGTACTCTACCTTGCATCTTGAGTAAGTTTGTAGTACTTATATCTCAAATCAAATCAAACTTTATTTGTCACATGCGCTGAATACAACAAGTGTAGACCTTACTGTGAAATGCTTACTTACAAGCCCTTTACCAACAGTGCAGTTCAAGAAGAGTTAAGAAAATATTTACCAAATAAACTAAATAAAAAAATAATAAAAAGTATCACAATAAAATAACAATAACGAGGCTATATACAAGGGGTACCGGTACCGAGTCAGTGTGCGGGGGTAGATATTAAACAGCGAGTAGCAGCAGTGTACAAAACAAATGGGGGGGTTAATGTAAATAGTCCGGTGGCCATTTGATAAATATTTCAGCAGTCTTATGGCTTGGGGGTAGAAGCTGTTAAGGAGCCTTTTGGTCCTAGACTTGGCGCTCTGGTCCCGCTTACCGTGCGGTAGCATAGAAAACTGACTATGACCTGGGTGACTGGATGTCTCTGACAATTTAATGGGCTTTCCTCTGACACCGCCTATTATTGTAGATCCTGGATGGCAGGAAGCTTGGCCCCAGTAATGTACTGGTCCGTACGCACTACCCTCTGTAGCGCCTTACTGTCAGATGCTGAGCACTTGCCATACCAGGCTGTGATGCAACCGGTCAGGATGCTCTCGATGGTGCAGCTGTAGAACATTTTGAGGATCTGGGGAACCATGCCCAATCTTTTAGTTTCCTGAGGGGGAATAGGCTTTGTCGTGCACTCTTCACGACTGTCTTGGTGTGTTTAGACCATGATAGCGACTGGAACGAGCTGCAACAAACACTCAAACTGGACAGTTTTATCTCAATCTCTTCATTCAAAGACTCAAACATGGACACTCTTACTGACAGTTGTGGCTGTCAGTAAGAGTGATGTATTGCGTGATGTATTGCGTGATGTATTGTTGTCTCTACCTTCTTACCCTTTGTGCTGTTGTCTATGCCCAATAATGTTTGTACCATGTTTTGTGCTGCTACCATGTTGTGTTGCTACCATGTTGTTGTCATGTTGTGTTACTACCATGCTGTGTTGTCATGTGTTGCTGCCTTGCTATGTTGTTGTCTTAGGTCTTTTTTTATGTAGTGTTGTGTTGTCTCTCTTGTCGTGATGTGTGTTTTGTCCTTTATTTATATGTTATTTATTTTTCATTTTTAATCCCAGCCCCCGTCCCCGCAGGAAGTCTTTTGCCTATTGGTAGGCCATCATTGTAAATAAGAATTTGTTCTTAACTGACTTGCCTAGTTAAATAAAGGTTAAATATTTGAATTTTGATTTTTTTAATAATAGTTCGTTGGTGATGTGGACACCAAGGAACTTGAAACTCTCGACCTGCTCCAATACAGCCCTGTCGATGTTAATGCGGGCCTGTCCGGCCCGCCTTTTCCTGTAGTCCACGATCAGCTCCTTTGTCTTGCTCACATTGAGGGAAAGGTTGTTGTCCTGTGACCACACTGACAGTTCTCTGACCTCCTCTCTATAGGCTGTCTTACCGTTGTCGGTGATCAGGCCTACCACTGTTGTGTAGTCAGCAAACTTATTGATGGTGTTGGAGTCGTGTTTGGCCACGCAGTCGTGGGTGAACAGGGAGTACAGGAGGGGACTAAGTACACACCCCTGAGTGGCCCCTGACGTGGCAGACGTGTTGTTGCCTACCCTTACCACCTGGGGGCAGCCCGTCAGGAAGTCCAGGATCTAGTTGCAAAGGGAGGTGTTTAGTCCCTGGGTCCTTAGCTTAAGGATGAGCTTCGTGGGCACTACGGTGTTGAACGCTGAGCTGTAGTCAATGAACAGCATCCTCACATAGGTGTTCCTTTTGTCCAGGTGGGAAAGGGTAGTGTGGAGTGCGAGTGAGATTGTGTCATCTGTGGATCTGTTGGGGCGGTATGCAAATTGGAGTGGGTCTAGGATATCCAGGAGGATGCTGTTAATGTGAGCCATGACCAGCCTTTCAAAGAGCTTCATGGCTACCGACGTGAGTGCTTCGGGGCGGTAATCATTTAGGCAGGTTACCTTCACTTCCTTGGGCACAGGGACTATGGTTGTCTACTTCAAACATGAAGGTATTAAAGACTCAGTCAGGGAGAGGTTGAAAATGTCAGTGAAGACACCTGCCAGTTGGTCCGGCATGCTCTGAGTACACGTCCTGGTAATCCGTCTGACCCCGTGGCTTTGTGAATGTTGACCTGATTAAAGGTCTTGCTCACATCGGCTACCAAGAGCGTGTTCACACAGTCTTTACATACAGTAAGTTGTACATATGGCGTGGAAATACCACTACAAATTTGTCTACCTATTCTTAGGCCAATGTTAGACACAGCTATTATGGGACCAGATAAAAGCATTTTGGTTCCAAATGCAGACCCTGACAATGAATTTGGACATAAATGGTCTGGACAGTAGCGGGGAGGGGTGGGCTGTGGCAAAGGAAACAACATTATACTCTGGCCTCTTTATTTGTAGAGTAATGGAGTGCTTGTCCATTATGAAAAAGGTTTTAACTCACAGACAGTAAGATGGTGAGTACTAGGGATGACAGGACACCTCAATCTGGAGGCAAAAGAAAAGCAGACCTGTTTAGGCGAGGTGCTGGCTAGCGGAGTAGAACACTTGAAAAAGGAAAGGAGAGTCGCACAGTCTAGGAGCTCAGATGCAGTAATTGAATAACCTAATAACAAACATGTCGACAGACAAGTTGACAAGCTGACACCTCAACCACCACTGGAAGCAAGACATCCTGTATAAACAGGACTGGGAATAGAGAAGAAAACAGTGGGAAGTCAACAAAGAATGTACAGTAGTGTAGGATGTAATTTGTTTTCTATGGTTTGGTATGAAACCTTGACTATATACAGGTACATTTGTACATAGTAGCTATGAACAGAGCTGAGGTATTAATAAAAGTGGGCAGTTAACTCTTGAATAAAGGCATACAAAAAAAATAACAATCAGGGTTTAATCTTGGATTTGAAAGGTGATGTACACGTATTTCATTTAGCTCTGAAGAAAACAACTTTGGCACATCTCTCTTCTCTTCTCATATCTTAGTCAATCCACACTACCTAAATCGGTTTGGGAGTCCTCTTCTGACGTGAGCTAGCTAATCTATAAATATCCATTGGTAGGCCATATGCTGCTAGGTTCTCTGACAGGTCTCAGATAAAAGGATTAGAGAATTACTGGATTTCTCGGTTCCAAATGAAAGTGGTTTAAGATGCCATGCAGTGAGGTCTCATACCTCCTGTGCTGTCGTTGAGCTCAGGGAATCTCAGTTAGATGGTTATTGTATGGTACTGCAGGAGCAGAAACAGCATTAGAGCCAATGTGAAAACAGTATTCCCACTGGGCAAAGATGTCAATTCAATGTCTTTTCCACATTGGTTCAACATAATTTCATTGGAATGACGTGGAAACAACATTAATTCAACTAGTGTGTGCCCAGTGGGCTTCAAGCACATATTCAACCGCAAAGACCAGGTTTTTTCCCCAATGGTTTGCAAAGAAGGGCACCTATTGGTAGATGGGTAAAAAAAAGCAGAAATTGAATATCCCTTTGAGCATGGTGCATGGTGCACATAGTCACTACAAAGGTACAGGTGCCCTTCGGGAGTTGCAGTGATGAGACAAGACTGTAACTACCAAGTTGTCACGTTCCTGACCTGTTTTCTGTTGTTTTGTATGTGTGTGATGGTCAGGGCGTGAGTTTTGGGTGGGCAGTCTATGTTTTCTGTTTCTATGTTGGTTTTGGGTTGCCTGGTATGGCTCTTAATTAGAGGCAGGTGTTTTGCGTTTTCCTCTAATTGAGAGTCATATTAAGGTAGGTTGTTCTCACTGTTTGTTTGTGGGTGATTGTCGTCCGTGTCTGTGTCTGCACCACACGGGACTGTAGCGTTTGTTCGTTCGGTTTGTCATAGTCTGTACCTGTTCCTACGTGCTTCGTGTTTTATGTAAGTACTCATGGTTTAGGTCAGTATACATTCGTTTTTGTTATTTTGTAATCCTTCCCAGTGTTTGTTTTCGTCGTTTACCTTAATAAATTCATTATGTATTCACAACCCGCTGCATGTTGGTCGAATCACTACTCCTCCTCTTCGTATGAAGAGGAGGAGGAACACCGTTACACAAGTAGCCAAGTTACTAAGTT
Source organism: Salvelinus fontinalis (assembly GCF_029448725.1). Taxonomy (NCBI): domain Eukaryota; kingdom Metazoa; phylum Chordata; class Actinopteri; order Salmoniformes; family Salmonidae; genus Salvelinus; species Salvelinus fontinalis. The sequence goes on along the minus strand of NC_074679.1, from coordinate 17,842,373 downwards.
GCCGGAGAGGAAGGAAACAGTTGCAGGGTTTAATGGCTGTGATAAGAGATAACTGAGGATGGATCAACAACATTGTAGTTACCACACAATACTGACAGAGTGAAAATAAATTGTTTACATTTTTAAAATTGTATTTATTAAATCTTTTAGCCCCTTTTCTCCCCAATTGGTAGTTACAGTTCTGTCTCATCACTGCAACTCCCGTACGGACTCGGAAGAGGTGAAGGTCGAGAGCTGTGCATCCTCCGAAACACAACCCAACTGCTTCTTTGACACAATGCCCAATTAACCCGGAAGCCAGCTGCACCAATGTGTCAGAAGAAACACTGTACACCTGGTGACCGTGCACGGCCCGCCACAGGAGTCACTAGTACGCGATGGGACAAGAACATCCCTGCCGGCCAAACCTTCCCCTAACCAAGACGACACTGGGTCTATTGTACCCTGCACCATGGGTCTCCTGGTCACTGCAGGCTGCGACAGAGCCTGGACTCTAGTGGCACAGTTAGCATTGCAATGCAGTGCCTTAGACAACTGCGCCACTCGGGAGGCCACAAATATTTTAAAACATGCATCCTGTTTGCAATAAGGCACAGAAGTAAAACTGTAAAAAATGTGGCAAAGAAATGAACTTTTTGTCCTGAATACAAAGCATTATGTTTGGGCAAGTCCAACACATCACTGAGTAGCACTCTTTATATTTTCAAGTATGGTGGTGGCTGCATCATGTTATGGGTATGCTTGATATCGGCAAGGACTAGGGAGTTTTTTAGGATAAAAAGAAACAGAATAGAGCTAAACACAGGCAAAATCATAGAGGAAAACTTGGTTCAGACACTGTGTAACAAATTCACCTTTCACCAGGATAATTACGTAAAACACAAGGCCAAATATCCACTGGAGTTGCTTACCAAGACGACAATGAATGTTCCTGAGTGGCCTAGTTACAGTTTTGACATAAATCGGCTTGAAAATCTACGGCAAGACTTGAAAGACTTCTAGCAATGATCAACAACCAACTTGACAGAGCTTGAAGAGTTTTTTAAAGAATAATGTGTGAATATTGTACTATCCAGGTGTGCAAAGCTCTTATGGACTTAGAGTGTCTAGTTTTTTAAACAAATGACTCGCAAGTCCTTAACTGGCAGCTTCATTAAATTGTACACTAAAAACACCAGTCTTGACGTTAACAGTGAAGAGGCAACTCTGGGATGCTGGCCTTCTAGGCAGAGTTGCAAAGAAAAAGCCATATCTTAGACTGGCCAATGAAAAGAAAAGATTAAGATGGGCAATAGAACACAGACACTGGACAGAGGAACTCTGCCTAGAAGGCCAGCCTCCCGGAGTCACCTCTTCACTGATGTTGAGGCTGGTGTTTTGCGGGTACTATTTAATGAAGCTGCCAGTTGAGGACTTATGAGGCATATGTTTCTCATACTAGACACTAATGTACTTGTCCTCTTGCTCAGTTGTGCACCGGGGCCTCCCACTCCTCTTTCTATTCTGGTTAGAGCCAGTTTGCGCTGTTCTGTGAAGGGAGTAGTACACAGTGTGGTACGATATCTTCAGTTTCTTGCCAATTTCTTGCATGGAATAGCCTTCATTTCTCAGAACACGAATAGACTGACGAGTTTCAGAAGAAAGGACTTTGTTTCTGGCCATTTTGAGCCTGTAATCAAATCCACAAATGTTGATGCTCCAGATACTCAACTAGTCTAAAGAAGGCCAGTGCCAACGTGCCATTGGAACACAGGAGTGATGGTTGCTGATAATGGGCCTCTGTACGCCTATGTAGATATTCCATAAAAAATCTGCCGTTTCCAGCTACAATAGTCATTTACAACATTAACAATGTCTACACAGTATTTCTGATCAATTTGATGTTATTCTAATGGACAATTTTTTTTATTTTCTTTAAAAAACAAGGACATTTCTAAGTGACCCCAAACTTTTGAACGGGAGTGTAGATGCAACACACTTCTCTCATTAATGTAAAGTTGTTTATCCACTTACTGCACAGATGGCCAAAGACTGTTTGGGACAATAGACAAGGCTGTTTAGATACTTATTTGAACAGAAAGTCCTATCAACATTTTGCCGCCCAGACACACATACAAACACGCAGAAACACACACACATACACACACACACATTTAACCCTCTGTTTGCTTGGAATAGGGCCCAGTGGGAGGTGCTGGAGGCGGTGATTGGAGAGGTTGGAGAGCCCTTCCAGGTGACCTTACTCTACTCCACCTGCCTGGGGAAGGATAGGGCTTCTCTGGCCCTCGACTCCCTGGACCTCAGAGACTGTGACATTGGTATGTTCTGAACTACAAATCCAAACATCAATAGAAACATCATAATGCTATGCTATTTTTACTTTAGTGTATTATGGTGGACTAAACCATAAGTTAAATGAGCTCTTTCTTGTTCCAGGTCACCATGACTTAGAGCTAGGCACAGACTGTGACAAGAGCAAGTCTTTCCACTGTGACTTGGGCGGCTGCATTGACAAGACTAGTGTGTGTGACTTCCACGGTGACTGCCCCCTAGGGGAAGATGAGGGATTTATCTGTGGTGAGTCTGTGAGGGCTTCAACAGTGCAACAACATTACATTACATTACTCATGGGCCAGGAAAAACTCTGGGCCCTGTGTACTGTATGTGTACATAATCTTTCCAAGAAACATGTTGTCGAAGATGTGTTTATATTTTATCTAAACTTCATACTTTGAGAAATTGGATTAAGTTGTGTAATATTCTAACCTTTCAGATAGGTACGGAAGAGTATTAGGGCCAATTCAAGAGAGAAAACAAAAACTATGAGTTATTTTTATTTATTTTTGCACTGAGAATATTTTTTCTAAGTGCCAATATTTCGATAATAAAGTGACAATATTTCGACAATAAATTCAAAATAAATTTTTGTGAATAAAGTGATAATATTTTGAGAATAAAGTGATAATATTACGAGGATAAAGTACCAATATTTTGTGAATAAAGTGGCAATATTTCAAGAATAAATTTGAAATACAATTTTGAAGAGAAAGTGACATTATTTTCCGAATAATGTGTCAGTTACATTTTAAGTTTTTAAAGTAGGAGATTTGGTTAATTGCATGATTCCTGGCTTCCTGTTGCTGTGCAAGCCACCATAGAAAGGCCGGAGTTAAATAACGTGGTAAAACTATAATTATCACATTTGAGGTAAGACCCAAATGCAGACAACATCGAATTAACAACAGTTTATTAATCCAACAGGAGCAGGCAAAAGACAGGTCAAGGGCAGGCAGGGGTCCATAATCCAGATAAGTGGGGCAAAGGTACAGGACTGCAGGCAGGATCAGGTTCAGGGCAGGCAGAAAAGGTAAAAAAACGTGAAAACTAGAAAACAGGAACAATCGAGTGACAGGAACAGAGGGAAAAACACTTGACGAATCAAAACGAAACAAAACGAATTGGCAACAGACAAACAGAGAACACAGGTATAAATATACAGGGGATAATGGGGAAGATGGGCGACACCTGGAGGGGGGTGGACAGGTGAAACAGATCAGGGTGTGACAATAATTTAGAATTTACTTTATTATTATAAGTATTAGGACCTTAAAGAGTTTGTGCCGCAGATTGGGTCTTTTCAGAAGGAGGAACCACACGGACTTGGATGAGGTATTGGCCGTTGTACAGTGAAATCAACAGTAATGGGCAAATGCAAGACTACAGAGGGTTGCATCTTTGTGCAATTCAGAGAGGTTTTGTAGTAACGCAAGACACTATAAGATAGATAATCAAGATGATCGATCGTCGGGTCAAGGTGTGGAGCTTAGGCGCGCACAACGCATGAGATGATGGCAATACACAACCAAAGGTCCCAACGGGCTATGGCATATGGACGGATATGATAAAATGAAACCATATGGTATTGCAATACAGGGCTGCATAGATGGCTTTAGCCTTTATGTTTTGTGGGTGGAAGCTTACACCACAAACAACGACCCAAAGGCAATAGCAGATTACATGTGTTACGCGTTTTGGGAGCGTGCCCAGAGAGGGTCTGCGCTGACAAGAGGTACCGAAAATGGGCACGTAGAAAAAATGCAGGTGTTTCTACGCAGAAACCACAATGACAGTTTTGCCAAAGACTGAAGTTTCCTTTATGGACGTAGCACTGTAAACCTATGAATTGAATCGTGGTGGGCGATATTAAGAAAACAAAGTGTGCAGTTCTGGATGAACCTCTTCCAAAACCTCTTCCTGGATAGAAGTCTGATACAGTTCTGCTTCCTTAAACGTGTGCAGGTAATAATCATGTTTATTATACCTTACTGATGAAACAATCACACACACCCCACCAGCAGCTATTCTTAACACTTGTTTTTATTATCTGCATTAAATTGGTGAAATTATATATTCTTGGTGAGCTTGTGCAGTGACCTTGGCCTAAATGTACCATGTTAATAAGTTCAGTTCAGGGTAATGCCGATCAGTGATGAAATGTTCAGCTCTGATGACTGGGTGGTTGAAGATGATGGGGATATCTGTGCTGACTGTGTAATCAGTGAAGCTTGGCCCATGCTGACTGACCTCTGATACTTGGTATTCATCCTAGACAATGAACTCAGTGCTGTCATATTCATCATCATCGTCTAATCTCTGATGACTACTGGGTGGTTCAAGATGGGGATATCTGTGCTGGTTGGGTAATCAGAGATGCTTGGTCCATGTTGAATGACCTCTGATGCTTGGTATTCGTCCTAGACAATGAACTCAGTGCTGTCATATTCATCATCATCGTGAGACACATCACTCAAAGGCTCAGAGATGGAAGTGTCTTCAAGTCTCTTGCAATGGCTTAGTTACACTATAGAAACTCAACTTGGGTATCTTGACTGTCTCATATATTGTGCCAGTGGAAAAATCACCTGGAATTGTGTTTTGTTTGAAGTCCCACACCTCAAAGCCAGTCTCAAGGCCTTTGCTGGATTGTCCAGTGCGGAAGAAAATATCATTTTCCTCTTTCAGTATCTCAGTAACTCCTGCACTACAGTCCATAACAACCTTGCTGGTGCCTCCTCCTTGCTTTGCTCTGACTTGTTTGTTGTCCTTGTTATCAGTGTGAATCCACTCTACTTCAGTACAGCGAGTCCTTGATCTTCATGTGATCTTCCTCTGGTCTGCTTCCTCTGATCTTCCTGGGGTGTGGGCTTCCTCTTCCACATTGCTTGATTGCTTTCTTAATTTCAGCTTTTCACAAGTTTTTCAAAAACACAACATTTCCATATGAGGAAATGAAGCTGGCCATATCTGCATCATCCATGATCGGGACAACATGTTTGTCAATCTGTGGGGAAAGGAAATATGATATAAAATTCTAAGCATTGGAAATAGTGTACATTGTAATTTCATTATTTTATCCTCATTACATTGCCCTGACGTGGATAACTGCATAGAAAACAGCTTTTGAAAATAAAACTTGCTTAACTACTCACAAGACAGTAAAGCAAAGGAATAGGCCATTTCAGCACACAAGAAAAACTGACCAAAATTAACTGTCTTGCAATATTATCATACAGCGGAGGTGACAATACAGTTTTTTAGCATAACAGTAATTCATAATTAAGAATCCTTAGAGCAGCTATATCCCTCCAAATTGTTCATAATGTGCAATGGTGGGTGTCCTTATCCCTAACACTTGTTTTTCAAATATAAGTTAAATATTCAACAACAACAAAAAAGTCTAGAACAATCTAATCAAGAAAATGCTGTGGCAAGAACACTCCACTAGGTGGCTTCATAACTATACATAGCAGATGCTTCATTATGATGAAATTCACTTAAGTACTTTATACAGTGGTACTTTATACAGTGGTGTAAAGTACTTAAATAGTACTTTTTAAAGCATTTGTACTTAAGTCGTTTCTTGGGGTACCTGTACTTTACTATTTCTATTTTTGGCAACTTTTAGTTTTACTCGAATACATTCCTAAAGAAAATATTAACTTTTTACACCCATACATTTTTCCTGACACCAAAAACTACTTGTTACATTTAGAATGCTCAGGCGGGACAGAATTATGGTCAAATTCACACAGCAATCAATGTAACGCGTAATCATTCCTACTGCCTCTGATCTGGCAGACTCACTAAACACAAATCCTGCGTTTGTAAATTATCTCTGAGTATTGATGTGTGATTCTGGAACAAGGAGCGCTCTCCTTTAACGAGTGAATGGGAGTCTATTGGGCGCTAACACAAAAACCCAACATTAGCATGAATTTCGCAAACAAGAAGTACAACATTACACATCTTTTCCGAGATGTAAGATAACTAACTTTCTATCTGTAATATCGAATATGCTTTGGAATCATGACATTACATACTTTCCAGAAAAATAGGTACGCTTCTCGACATATACATTGACTTTGAGAAGGGGTTGTGTGACGAGGTGCTTGGCATCCGCGTGATGCAGCAAGGCAACCTGAACGTTATTGGTCGACAGTCTGCTGGGTGTGGCGTTATACTTTCCTTCATTCGTTGGATTCCTATACATTTCTATTTCAGTTTAAGGGTCTTTATTGGCCTGGGAAACATATGTTTACATTGTCAAAGCAAGTGAAATAGATAATAAACAAAAGTGAAATTAACAATAAAAAATGTACACTAAACATTACACTCACAAAAGTTCCAAAAGAATAAAGACGTTTCAAATGTCATATTATGTCTATATACAGTGTTGTAACGATGTGCAAATAGAGTACAAAAGGGGAAATAAATGAACAGAAATAGGGGTTGTATTAACAGTGGTGTTTGTTCTTCACTGGTTGCCCTTTTATTGTGGTCACAAATATTGCTGCTGTGATGGCACACTGTGGTATTTTTAACCAAATAGATATGGTAGTTTATCAAAATTGGATTAGTTTTTGCGAATTCTTTGTGGGTCTGTGTAATCTGAGGGAAATTTGTGTCTCTAATATGGTCATTTGGCAGGAGGTTAGGAAGTGCAGCTCAGTTTCCACCTCATTTTTGTAGGCAGTTTGCACATAGGTTGTCTTCTCTTGAGAAGCAGGTCTGCCTTCGGCGGCTTTTCTCAATATCAAGGCTATGCTCACTGAGTCTGTACAAAGTCAAAGATTTCCTTATTTTTGGGTCAGTCACCTTGGTCAGGTATTCTGCCACTGTGTACTATCTGTTTAGGGCCAACTAGCATTCTAGTTTGTTCTGTTTTCTTGTAAATTCTTTTCAATGTGTCAAGTAATTATCTTTTTGTTTTCTCATGATTTGTTTGGGTCAAATTGTGTTGCTGTCCTGGACAGGACCAGCTTGCTTAGGGGACTCTTCTCCAGTTCATCTCTCTGTAGGTGATGGCTTTGCTATGGAAGATTTGTGATTCGCTTCCTTTTAGGTGGTTGTAGAATTGAATGGCTCTTTTTCTAGATTTTGATAATTAGCGGGTATCGGCCTAATTCTGTTCTGCATGCATTATTTGGTGTTTTACGTTGTACAACAGAGGATAGTTATGCAGAATTCTGCATGCATACAGTAGTCTCGATTTGGTGTTTGTCCCATTTTGTGAATTCTTGGTTGGTGGGCGGACCTCAGATCTCACAACCATAAAGGGCAATGTGTTCTATAACTGATTCAAGCATTTTTAGCCAGATCCTAATTGGTATGTCAAATGTTATGTTCCTTTTGATGGCATAGAAGGCCCTTCTTGCCTTGTCTCTCAGATTGTTCACAGCTTTGTGGAAGTTACTTGTGGTGCTGATGTTAAGGCCGAGGTTTGTATAGTGTTTTGTGTGCTCTATGGCAACATTGTCTAGATGGAATTTGTATTCGTGGTCCTGGCAAATTGACCGTTTTTGGACACCATTATTTTTGTTTTACTGAGATTTACTGTCAGGGCCCAGGTCTGACAGAATCTGTGCAGAAGATCTAGGTGCTGCTGTAGGCCTTCCTACGTTTGGGACAGAAGGACCAGATCATCAGAAAACAGTAGACATTTGATGTCAGATTGTTCTAGTGCCCTCGTCAATTAATGTATATACAGTTGAAGTCGGAAGTTTACATACACTTAGGTTGGAGTCATTAAAACTCGTTTTTCAACCACTCCACAAATTTCTTGTTAACAAACTATAGTTTTGGCAAGTCGGTTAGGACATCTACTTTGTGCATGACACAAGTAATTTATCCATTAATTGTTTACAGACAGATTATTTCACTTATAATTCACTGTATCACAATTCCAGTGGGTCAGAAGTTTACATACTCTAAGTTGACTGTGCCCTTAAACAGCTTGGAGAATTCCAGAAAATGATGTCATGGCTTTAGAAGCTTCTGATAGGCTAATTGACATAATTTGAGTCAATTGGAGGTGTACCTGTGGATGTATTTCAAGGCCTACCTTCAAACTCAGTGCCTCTTTGCTTGACATCATCGGAAAATCTAAAGAAATCAGCCAAGACATCAGAAAAATAATTGTAGACCTCCACAAGTCTGGTTCATCCTTGGGAGCAATTTCCAAATGCCTGAAGGTACCACGTTCATCTGTACAAACAATACTACGCAAGTATAAACACCATGGGACCACGCAGCCATCATACCGCTCAGGAAGGAGACGGAAGGAGATGAACATACTTTGGTGCAAAAAGTGCAAATCAATCCCAGAACAACAGCAAATGACCTTGTGAAGATGCTGGAGGAAACGGGCACAAAGGTATCTATATCTACAGTAAAATGAGTCCTATATCGACATAACCTGAAAAGACGCTCAGCAAGGAAGAAGCCACTCCTCCAAAACCGCCATAAAAAAGGCAGACTACAGTTTGCAACTGCATATGGGGACAAAGATGGTACTTTTTGGAGAAATGTCCTCTGATCTGATGAAACAAAAATAAAACTGTTTGGCCATAATGACCATCGTTATGTTTGGAGGAAAAAGGTGGAGGCTTGCAAGCCGAAGAACACCATCCAAACCATGAAGCACGGGGGTGGCAACATCATGTTGTGGGGGTGCTTTGCTGCAGGAGGGACTGGTGCACTTCACAAAATAGATGGCACCATGAGGCAGGAAAATGATGTGGATATATTGAAGCAACATCTCACGACATCAGTCAGGAAGTTAAAGCTTGGTTGCAAATGGGTCTTCCAAATGGACAATGACCCCAAGCATACTTCCAAAGTTGGGGCAAAATGGCTTAAGAACAACAAAGTCAAGCTATTGGAATGGCCATCACAAAGCCCTGACCTCAATTCTATAGAAAATATTTTAGCAGAACTGAAAAAGCGTGTGCGAGCAAGGAGGCCTATAAACCTGACTCAGTTACACCAGCTCTGTCAGGAGGAATGGGCCAACATTCTCCCAACCTATTGTGGGAAGCTTGTGGAAGGCTACCCAAAACATTTGACCCAAGTTAAACAATTTAAAGGCAATGCTACCAAATACTAATTGAGTGTATGTAAACGTCTGACCCACTGGGAATGTGATGAAAGAAATAAAAGCTGAAAGAAATCATTCTCTCTACTATTTTTCTGACATTTCACATTCTTAAAATAAAGTGGTGATCCTAACTGACCTAAGACAGGGAATTTTTACTATTAAACGGCAACGGCACCATGCAATGCACCCTGGACTAAAGAGGCAGACAAATAGGAAAAATGTGCTAGACTCTCTGTTAAATTACACATTTCCCGAGGTAGGAATATGACAAAAATATGATCAATGGCTCATTCAAGAGAAGACAGCCTCTTGAGTTATGACATCGACCATTATTGAAATCTGACATGTATGTTAGACGTTTTCGCAATCTAAAAGTCATATTCGTGTTAACCTCTAGTGTAGTGAGAGTGACTTTATCACAGTGCTACGTCATACCGGCCGGATTTCTGCCAAAAACTCAGATACACATGAAAACATGAAATTACCGTAGGATTCAATAGAATATCACTCAGAGATGCACAAAAACCAGGGGCACAACTTTCACTTGGGATCGGGGGACATGTGACACAAAAACCAAGCAACGGTGTGCTTTAGGACCATGCGGATGCCTCCGAGCAGTCGGGTAGGCTGTTTGGAGTGTTTATCTGACTGAAAAAAATAAATACAAATATGGTCCCCCTAAAACCAGAGTTCCACCCCTGACAAAAACAATACAAATGGGTATTTAAAAACCCATACATGTAATACTTTTACTCAAGTAGTATTTTACTGGGGGACTTTTACTTTAGTCATTTTCTATTAAGGTATCATTACTTTTACTCAAGTATGACAATTTAATACTTTTTCCACCACTGTGTGTGTGTGTATGTTTGTGTGTATATCAAATTAAATATTATTGGTCACACATATTTAGCATCTGTTGGTGGTGTAGCGAAATGCTTATATTAGACACAGAACAAAAATATAAAACACCACACAATTTCAACGATTTTACTGAGTTACAGTTCATATAAGGAAATCAGTCAATTTATATAAATTCATTAGGCCCTAATCTATGGATTTCACATAGATTTCAAATGATTAAAAAAATTATTGAGTTAATAAAGCCGCATACAAACATGGTCAATTTTTTGCTTTCTTGAGTAAGGCAGCTCCAAAATGCAGGTGTTTCACCCTAGCTCAATGCTTTCTGTGGTGGTGGGGCAGCCAGTGTAGATGTTGGTAATGTTCTCTAGTTGTGGTGTGATTGGCTTAGTGTTCTGTCACTCATGGGGACACTACGTCACCAACAAGTCTAAGGGTAGAGCTCAAACATTCAAAACCCTTGGGTGCTGCCTTAGAGTTACATTTGATCTGTAGCCAATAGGCTCATTGGCTACAGATCAAATCTACAGTAGCTTTGATTGGACTGATCATGTCAACATTATACTTTCTAAATCTTAGCTAGCAGTCATTATCATGAATCAAGTTGACTATCTACTGGCAATACCTTTTTAATCATTATCATATGAAGAGAAATAATGAAGAGAAATCATAGATAAAACATATCACTGCTCATCGGCCATTGGACATAAACATTACACAACAAGTTGGAAATTGCAAATTCAACAACGAGTGGTTTGGAAGGAATCAGTGGCTAACTGCAAGCATTGCAAAGCAATCACTGGCCTGCTATTCAGGCCTATTCAGATATGTATACTGTAGTTAAGAAAGTAACTTTGTTTTGTACCCTTCCCCAGTGGAAAAGGGAAGGGGTCTGAATACTTTCCGAATGCACTGTACTGTACATAGTCAATTTAAACCCTTACACAAGCACAGTAGGATGATTTCATTCATATTAGTGCTTGTCCAGCCCAGTCAGTGGACTGACACTTATCTACATGGTGCCTATTTGGCAGACACACATTTTGTGCTTAATATACTTTTTTGTTCACAACTGAATATAATGGCCCTTCAAATATGAAAGATCATGGTTGAGAAGCAGTGATGCACTGTTTATCTTAAAAAGACCAAATAAATGTTCCTATGTAAGATGAGAATAAATATGAGTTGCATTTGGAGCATATAATAGAGGAAATTCAGAGGGTAAATAACAGCAGTAGAGTTTGCTAGTGGTGTCGACGAACAACTGCAGACATTCTCTAGTAGCCAATTTGTTGGAATTATTGTTTAGAGAGTATGCCATGTCAATGCAAAAATACTACACCAATGTAACACCTAATCATTGACATGTGTGTCTTAAGTGTTAGCCTGTTACCTGATCCATAACCTGTAGACTAGTTATGAACCTGTAATCTGGTTCAAGAATTTTGCTGTCATCGGTGTGACATTGCATCAAGTCAGGATCAACATTCTTCATGCAGAGAGCAGAGCTCTGCGCGATTCTGCTACCCCTATGTATGGTTCTACGCCCCCTATTCACTCACTGCACCACCTCCAACAACCCCCCTATGGCGAACACACCTTTTGCTCCTCCAACTTTGAAAGGGATTATTCTGCGACCCCCACGGTCGTGCAGGAAATTAATTAATGATTGACATCTTCAAGAAGCTGGACCTCTAGCTACATTTGTCATGTAAATAGTTAGATGTTAGCATATCTAGAGGTGCCAAAAAAGTTGTCAAATTTACTTTAGATGTGACAATGTTTTCATTAGCAAACAAAGTTCTTAAAAATAGCTAGCAATGCTAATGTTAGCTAGCTATCTATCATTCACTGATCTCTCAATCTAGCTAGCTAACATTATACTGCATCTAAAGTCAATCTAGCGACAGAAAAATGACGACAAATGTATTCCTACTAATTATTTGCTTCCTTTTGTAATGTAATTTACCCAAGCCACTGTAATGAACAAACTAGATTTACATCTCACCTGTGTACCGGCTGGCTGGCTGCCAGTCTAGTGTACTGTGATCTGTGCTGATGCCAGCAGTCACATGTGATTATGGCTTAGCCTAACGTTTTTACTTTATTCACAAAATGTAATTTTGACTTTATTCTCTAAATATTGTACTATCCGTGCAAAAATGTTGTTTTTACCAAGTGCCACCACACATTGCCGTTTATTACACTTGGCCCTACAATTCCGTAGATAGGCCTTCTCCATAATTCATTGTTAGCTTAGATAAATGTTTTTACTCACTAAAAACAATATTATTTCAAAGTAAGTTTTATAACGTTGGATCAGATTATGTTTGAAACATCTTCGGGAAAAAGAGTTTCCCCATCTTTAAATCGCACTGTTTTTGTTGAGTGTGGTGCCGCTTGCATAAACTATATTAAAGTTTTAATGACCATGATAAATTGTTAATCCTTTCACTGGAAGCAGTGTATTAGCCAACAGTAAGTGCTCTCCTCCTCTCTGTCTCAGTCCTTTATGCTAAGAGCAAAGTATAACAACCACTAGATAGACATTGCATTAAAAGACAGAAAAGTGCCAGCCAGAGTCCTCCCACTCAGGCTAATATGTTTCTTTGGACCATTCTCTGTGGGTTTGTTAAGATTACTGTTTCTCCGAGGCACCCCTTGAAACTGAAATACCATTATTCAACTGCAATTTGAATTGAAATGCTCTTTTAAACTGCAGCTTTGTGAAATGATACAGTGAATTTAGCAATTAGTGAAAACATGAAGGTACACTCAGTGCTTGCAGCATTTGCATCAACGCTCACAACAACACCATTAGTCATACAAGCCTTCTCAACACTCACAGGGTGACATGTATTGTCATGAGTCTTGTCCTAGAGGCAGAACTGAGTGATTTTTGTTTCATATTTAGTCAAAATTTGCTATGTTGTACAAATTAATTTAAACAGAAATGTGCTTTTTTGGTCTTAATTTAAGGTTAGGCATTAGGATTAGCAGTGTGGTTAAAGTTAGGGTTGAGCACTCTGCAGAGCTGCCTCCAGAACAAGATTCATGACGAACAACACTAACCTGCTCAACACTCAATCAAAACATTCATCATTCAATGCAAAGAACAGTTCCCACATGGAGAATAAAACTGATCCCTCCAGTAAGTAATGACATGAATAATGTCTATTGAATAGTGGAACCCTGGAGAGATGACATGGCTTCAGCACAATAGGATAGCCTTTCTTTTGCACATTCAAACTCCACTACATTTTGAGAAGAAAATATAATGTGCTGGAGTGCTCAAATTAGTATACAAGGTGCTCTTTAAAAAGGGTCGTCAATAGATCTTGTCACCATGCCCTATTTGATCATTTCCTAAAAGCTTTCATTTTATAAGCTGTATCCGTATTTATAAGTGTACAGGGCACTGAATGTTTTGGTCCACTGTGTCCCTATGGAGATGCTCTGCCCTATGGAGCCCACTGTTCCTTTGAGCCTGGGTCCTGTGGCTGGTCAACGTCCGATGAGCTGTCCTCTTGGAGGAGGGTCAGTGGGGAGGAACTGGAAGACAGTGAAGACATGCTGGGGACAGCTCTGCAAAATACACAAGGTAAATGGTGCAAAACACAACAGGTCAATCGAAAGTAAGTTGACCTAAAATTGCTGGGTAACACTTTATTTGAAGGGGGTATACATGATGACACCTATATGAGACCAGATAAATAGCTGTTGGGTATTACATTGTGCTGTATAACATACCAATTTTACACTAGACTTGTCCTCATCCTGTAAATTACTCATTCACTAAACACTAGTGAACATACATTGTACTGATAATAGAGTTCAATCTTGCAACCCTCTTCGTATGTGCAATACAGTATAAGCTCCTTTTGCAGCTAATAGACAATTGACTAGGAATTGTAAATGGAGATATGATGGTGTCAGTGGAGGCTACTGAGGGGAGGACGGCTCACAATAGTGTCTGGAATGGAGCAAATTGAATGGCATCAAACAAAGGGAAACCATGTGTTTGATGTATTTGATACCATTCTACCAATTCCGCTTCAGCCATTACCTCGAGCATGTCCTCCCCAATTAAGGTGCCACCAACCTCCTGTGGATGGTGTCCTACAGCTGTAGGGTTCGAATTGAGAATTGGTTTTCAGGTGCTGTTGAGTCTCCTCTCCATCAGGTCCTGGAGCTAAGAGAGGGGTACTACAAAATGAGAACACTGTATAGGCAAAGGTGATCCTTCAGGTTTCTTTCCAAGTTTCTCATATTACACAAAGACTGGAAATCCATTTCGTTTTTTATGACTCCAATGGGATTTTCAACCTCCCCCTGTCCGAGTCTGTAATACCAACATGTTTTAAGCAGACCACCATAGTCCCTGTGCCCAAGAACACTAAGGTAACCTGCCTAAATGACTACCGACCCGTAGCACTCAAGTCGATGTTTGTAACTTATTTTTCTACTTATTGTGAACATAATGTTGCTGCTACCGTCCCTATGACCGAAAATAACTTCTGGACATCAGAAATGCGATTAATCACCACAGACTGGGAGATTCCTTTTTTTTCCTTTAACAAGTCCGACGAGCCTGACGTGAATGACATACTGTTTTCTCGGGAACAGGCCCAGATCCCCGTCATTTGCGTGAAGAGAAGGCGGAGAAAAAGGGTCTGGAGAGTGGGCTGCCTTCTGAGAGTTTGTAGGCGATCAAATAAAGGCCCACTGCCTTCCATTCTGCTAGCAAACATGCCATCTTTGGGGGAAAAATTTGATGACCTACGCTGAAGATTAAACTACCAACAGGACATTCAAAGCTGTAACATCTTATGATTCACAGAGTCTGAACGACAACATTATCAACATACAGCTGGCTGGTTATACGCTGTATCGGCAGGATGTGTATTTTTGTAAATAACAGCTGGTGCACGATATCTAAGGAAGTCTCGAAGGTTTTGCTCGCCTGAGGCAGAGTATCTCATGATAAGGTGTAGACCACACTATCTACCGAGAAAGTTTTCAGTTGTATTTTTCGTAGCTGTCTACATACCACCACAGACCGATGCTGGCACTAAAACCGCACTCAATGAGCTGTATTCCACCATAAGCAAACAGGAAAATGTTCACCCAGAGGTGGCGCTCCTAGTGGCCGGGAACTTGAATGCAGGGAAACTTTAATCCGTCTTACCAAATTTCTATCAGCATGTTAAATGTGCAACCAGAGGGAAAAAAACTCTAGACCAACTTTACTCCACACACAGAGACGCATACCAAGCTCTCCCTCATCCTCCATTTGGGAAATCTGAGCATAATTCTATCCTCTTGATTCCTGCTTACAAGCTAAAATTAAAGCAGGAAGCACCAGTGACTCGATCAAGTTACAGTACTGTTTTGCTAGCACAGACTGGAATATGTTCCGCGATTCCTCAGAGGAATACACCACATCAGTCATTGGCTTCATCAATAAATGCATCGATGATGTCGATCCCACAGTGACCGTATGTACATACGCCAACCAGAAGCTATCGGTTACAGGCAACATCCACACTGAGCTAAAGGCTAGAGCTGCCTTTTTCAAGAAGCGGGACTCTAACCCGAAAGCTTATAAGATATCACGCTATGCCCTCTGACAAACCATCAAACAGGCAAAGCATCAATACAGGACTAAGATCCGACGCTCGTCGGATGTGGCAGGGCTTGCAAACCATTACAGACTACAAAGGGAAGCACAGTAGAGAGCTACCCAATGACGTGAGCCTACCAGGCAAGGTAAACTACTTCTATGCTCGCTTCGAGGCAAGCACCAACTGTTCCTGGAAGACTGTGTGGTCGCGCTCTCCGTAGACGATGTGAGTAAGACCTTTTAAACAGGTCAACATTCACAAGGCAGATTACCAGGACATGTACTGCGAGCATGCACTGACTAACTGGCAAGTGTCTTCACTGATATTTTCAACCTCTCCCTGTCCGTGTCTGTAATACCAACATGTTTTAAGCAGACCACACTAGTCTCTATGCCCAAGAACACTAAGGTAACCTGCCTAAATGACTACTGACCCGTAGCACTCACGTCTGTAGCCATGAAGTGCTTTGAAAGGCTGGTCATGCTGACATCAACACCGTTATCCCAGAAACCCTAGACCCACTCCATTTTGCATACCGCCCTAACAGATCCACAGATGATGCAATCTCCATCGCACTCCACACTGCCCTTTCCCACCTGGACAAAAGGAACACCTATGTGAGAATGCTATTCATTGACTACAGCTCAGCGTTCAACACCATAGTGCCCTCAAAGCTCATCAATAAGCTAAGGACCCTGGGACTAAACACCTCCCTCTGCAACTGGATCCTGGACTCCCTGACGGGACACCCCCGGGTGGTAAGGGTAGGTAACAACACATCCGCCATGCTGATCCTCAACACAGGGGTCCCTCAGGGGTACGTGCTCAGTCCCGTCCTGTACTCCCTGTTCACTCATGACTGCACAGCCAGGCACAACTCCAACACCATCATTAAGTTTTCCGATGACACAACAGTGGTAGGCCTGATCACCGACAACGACGAGACAGCCTATATGGAGGAGGTCAGAGACCTGTCCATGTGGTGCCAGGATAAAAACCTCTCCCTCAACGTGATCAAGACAAAGGAGATGATTGTGGACTACAGGCACATGTGACTAATACAATTTGATTTGATTTTCATTCCAATTCAAGTTTTTTCAAAACATTTGGAATCTAAAGGCTTTGTAGACCTAAAGGAGGAATTCCCTGTTATCACTGAATGGAATTACATTCCTTTGAACAGTTTGTCGATGATTTACAATCAGTTATAACACTTGAGTATCATGAAGCCCAGCAGCATGGTGTGTAATGTAAAACAAGTTCTATTGCTGCTGAGATGATTTCCATTCATTTTCTGCATTTCAGTTTATAGCTCCAATTGGTTTCAGTCCAAATCGACTTGCACTGCGCCAAGGCAAAATGTATTGTTTTTGAGATAAGGACTGAAAGACTGTTTTCTTCAGAGCTCTATCAGTCATGCCCTGTTGACTGGTGCACTACATCAGTGTCAGCTCCCCTCTGTGTTGTGGTTATTGTCTTTTCCCTCAGGGCACTTCCTGTTCCTGGCCGTGAGAAGGAGGAGTTCCAGTCATGAGGTGTCTGTCCGGAGTTACTCCTTCCCCCAACCAGTCCCTACGACAGCCTGTCAGGTGAGAGGCGTAAATGGACATATCTATCCAGCCACCCAATGGCTTCCTTACTGATGAGACAATCTCTCCTTCCAACAACATGTTCACTGATGACTCACTGATGAGTTCTAGACATCCTCATGAAGGGAGTTTTACAAACACCCTCAAAAGATGCCAGAATCAACCAACCATAGCCAAGGCCTGTCTATTGATTAGCATTTTTTGTAATTAATCCGATTTCCCCCCCAGACAGCTGGTCTATCATAACAGAGAGCAGCCATCTGGTACTACACACAGAATATCAAACTTCATATAGTTTTAAGTCATGTTAAAGTCTTCAAAAAATATGTCATGAAATTCACTAATTCACGTCCTTTCTGGATGTCTCTGTGTGCAGTTGCATTTCTCCCTGTATCTCTATGGGGAGTTTAATGGCACCGTGCTGTTGTCACTAGAGGAAAATAGTACTACCACGTCCCGGTTGGTGTGGGAGAGGTCTGGACAGTGGAAAGATCACTGGCAGGACATCACTCTACAGCTACCTGCCCTCCTCAGTGGGTATGGTGCCCTAATGTACTGCGTAATTACTGACCTGAGGTGTCAACACATAACATTACAGTACATAAAGTTCAGAGTTAGAGTTTCTTGAGTGATTGTAGTTTGATAAATGATTACTGTGAAAGAATGTGAAAGAATTTAGGGTATTTTAATAAAACAAAAACTAATGTGAAATCTAGATTTAATGCCATACTGTGTTTCTCTCCATTCATTGTGATGTGTGTTCCCCCAGGTTCCACCTCAAGGTGAAGGCTCTGTGGGGACCAGGCTCCAATGCTGACATCGCCCTAGATGACATCACCCTGGGGGCAGCATGCTTTGACACAGGTAGCCCTCCATGCAACACAATCTGTACACAACACAAACAGTCAGGTCTCAATGTAGATACTATAACATAATGTATGGCTCGAGTACAGTGAGCGACTATTTGGAGGGCTCCAAACACATCATTGAATAATTTCTCAGGTAAAACTCCCTAAATATTTTAAGGTTACATTTACTGATTGAGAGGGGCCTCTTTTGGCCTCCTGAGTAGCACAGCAGTCTAAGGCATCACTACAGCCTGGGGTAGCATCACTACAGCCTGGGGTTCGATCCCTGACTCTGTCAAAGCCGGCTGTGACCGGGAGCCCCAAAGGATGGTGCACAATGGGCACAGCACCGTTTGGGTTAGGGGAGGGTTTGGCTGGCAGGGCTTTCCTTGGCTCGTTGTCAGTCAGATGGTGTTTCCTCCAACACATTGATATGGCTGACTTCTGGGTTTGTGTTTAAGTGTTTTATTAGGAGCCCCATTAGCTGTTGCCAAGGCAGTAGTTACTCTTCCTGGTCCAAACAGACATAAAACATTGTGTCATACAAAACATTGTGCATTTTACAAATGTACATTGCTCGGTTATTACATTACAATATTACAATACTACATTATATTACTAAGAATAATGTGTGGGTGTGTGTAGAGTTGATGTTTTAGACTGTGTGTCTCTTCACAGTCCGCGTTGTGCCTTGAGTTGTTGTATTATCTGTTTTTTTGATCTGATTTTACGGCTAGCTTGAGGTGGACGAGTCCCATGTACTTATGGGTCTAAATAGTACTGTGTGTTTCCTAGCCTCTATTCTGGACTTGGGGACTGTGTAGAGACCTTTCTGGTGGCTTGTCTTGTTGGGTATGTATGAGTGTCTGAGCTGTGTGTTAACCGGTTAAACAGACAGCTCAGTACTTTTAACACGTCAATACCTCTCAAATAGACCAGTAGAGATGCACTCAATATTTCCTATACTTTGAGCCAAGAGATTGATATGCATGTTGTTGATATTAGCCCTCCGTGTACATTTAAGGGTCAGACGTGCTGCTCTGTTCTGGGCCAACTGTAATTTGCCTATGTTAACCAAGCAGTGTGTTAAGAAGCAGCACGGCTTGGCGGGTCATGTTTTAAGGATGCATGTCTCGACCTTCCCCTCTCCCGAGACCGTTGGGGAGTTGCAGCAATGAGACAAGATCATAAATACAAATTTGATATCACAAAATTGGGGAGAAAAATGAAAAATGTACAGTATATAAATAAAATTAGAAAGGGGTCTCTTTCATAGAGATACAGCTAATTCCCTCAACGTGATCAAGACTAAGGAGATGATATTAGAATACAGGAAAAGGAGGACCGAGCACGCCCCCATTCTCATCGACAGGGCTGTAGTGGGTGGAGCAGGTTGAGAGCTTCAAGTTCCTTGGTGTCCACATCACCAACAAACTAACATGGTCCAAACACACCAAGACAGTAGTGAAGAGGGTACGACAAAACCTATTCCCCCTCAGGAGACTGAAAAGATTTGGCACGGGTCCTCAGATCCTCAAAAGGTTCTACAGCTGCACAATCGAGAGCATCCTGACTGGTTGCATCACTGCCTGGTATGGCAACTGCTCAGCCTCCGACCGCAAGGCACTGCAGAGGGTAGTGTGTATGGCCTAGTACATCACTGGGGCCAAGCTTCCTGCCATCCAGGATCTCTATACCAGGCGGTGTCAGAGGAAGGCCCAAAAAATTGTCAAAGACTCCAGCCACCCTAGTCACAGCCTGCTCTCTCTGCTACCGCACGGCAAGCGGTACCAGAGCACCAAGTCTAGGTCCAAGAGGCTTCTAACAGCTTCTACCCCCAAGCCGTAAGACTCCTGAACATTTAATCAAAGGGCTACCTAGACTACTTGCCCCCCCCCCCCCTCTTTTACGCTGCTGCTACTGTCTGTTACTATCTATGCTTAAGTCACTTTAATAACTCTACTATATGTATATATTACCTCAATTACCTCGACTAACCGGTGCCCCCTGCACGTTGACTCTGTACCGGTTTACCCTGTATATAGCCCGGCTATTGTTATTTTACTGCTGCTCTTTAATTATTTGTTACTTTATTTATTTTCTTTTTTGTATTTTTCTTAAAACTGTATTGTTGGTTAAGGGCTTGTAAGTAAGCATTTCACTGTAAGGTCTACACCTGTTGTATTCGGCGCATGAGACAAATACAATTTGATTTGATTTGAAATAGATTCCTTAAAGGACCACTAGATGATGGCTATTAGCTCACATGGCCTATATCACTGAATCGCGCCATTCACCTGAGATATGCCATGACATTTGTGTAGGAGGAACTGAATAGATTCTAGTTAGGACACAGTAACATTCAGTGGAGAGCAACGCCCCATAACAACTGCTGATCCACCCCAATGTTGTTGCAGATGAGACCGTCTATAGAGCATGCTTTAAGACTGGAAACAATAGAGCTTTTGAGGAAGAGTCAAAGAAAGAGAAGAGTCTTAACCGAAGCATGATGCACACAGATGCGTCGGCTAACCGCCATCTCCAAATCAGCTGGAGAGCTCCCCTGGAAGACAACACACTGCCTGATTGCTTCTGAACGGGGGAAACCGACCGTAGAATACTTCTCCCTGGGATTGAATCCACAATCTGACAATAAAATCAGCAGGTTCCAGTGTCATATACGTTATTGTCACACTGGAGCACAGATCTTCTTCGCTCCATCCATTGTTATCTACCATAAAGCTCTTTGGTCAGACATTTGGGGGGAAGCCTGCCAACATTAGTTTTACTTGATAGGCATTGTACCCAGATGCGGTTGGGTAAATATTGGAAGGAAGGGAGGAGGGGGGCTTGCAGAGGTATGCCCGGTTTCGTGCAAGGCATGCAAGTTTTCGACGCCAGACAGCCGCCAATTGGGCGGGATATGATCAGCATGCAGATTTATCGTCCCTATTATGTTTTACTGGAGCACATCTCCAAACCCTCCAGAATTCCACATCTAGTTGCAGCTACTAAATCATAACCGCCCTTATCTTGTCTCCTGCTAACACTTTCACGATGTCTTCCCTCACAATTATTACTTATCTCCTAAAGCCCTTCGTCTTTCTCCACTTTTTCCATAAGTCTGTCTGTCTGTCTGTCTGTCTGTCTGTCTGTCTGTCTGTCTGTCTGTCTGTCTGTCTGTCTGTCTGTCTGCAGCTCATACATGCTTAGAAAGGGTTTTTCGACTGTCCCCATAGGAGAACCCTTTTTGGTTCCAGGCAGAACCATTTTTGGTTCCAGGCAGAACCCTTTTAGCCTCTAGATATAACCTTTTTTTCTTAGTGTATGTATTTTTATCTACTAAGTTGTGGACCTTAAGCGGCTTCCAAAACCAAATCTACACTCTAAATTCTGTCTCTGTCTTTGAATTGACCATGATTAATGGAAAATGTATGAAAGAGAATGTTTTGTAGCGATGAATGTGTCTGTCTCCCTCCTCTCAGATCTCAACTCCCTGCTGCTCGGACACAGATTCTTCCATGAAATGGACTCCATCAGTGAGCTAGATTTCCTCAGCCCCCTCCCTGAGCCCTCTGCCTCAGGTACACTACCAGCACATTGCACAATGGAATATATTTAGCATTTCTATCACCAATGGCCTTTGCGGTTCGATTTTCACAGTGGTTTTTCCTGGCCATTTTTCATAATAAACAAGGTGCTTCCATTAATGTAATTTCCTTTGATTTCCTCAGCAGCTGTTCTACCATATGTCTGTTTGTCTGTCTTCTTTCTGTGCAACACAGGGAGTTTGTTTGTTGACTGACGTGTCTATCTCCTCTCTTCAGAGGTGTCCCTGATGACCTGGTGGTTCACATCCTGTGGGGCCAGTGGCCCCCGAGGCCCCACCCAGGCCCAGTGTGACAGCGCGTACCGCAACACCAACTTCAATGTCACTGTTGGTAAGGACGGCCCGTTCAAAGGAGTGCAGACCTGGAGGGTACCAGCCACCAACAGATACATGTGGGTGCAAGTTTTGATATGTTTTTCTAATGTTGTAGAAACATGAACGCTACAGGCAACAACTGTTTTTGCAATCAGAGCACTTTTGCACTAGACTAAACCATATCAAATCAAATTTTATTGTTCACATACACATGGTTAGCAGATGTTAATGCGAGTGTAGCGAAATGCTTGTGCTTCTAGTTCCGACCGTGCAGTAATATCTAACAAGTAATCTAACAATTTCACAACAACTGCCTTATACACACAATTGTAAAGGAATGAATAAGAATATGTACATAAAAATATAAGGATGAGCGATGGCCGTGCGACATAGTAGATGGTATAGAGTACAGTATATACATATGAGATGAGTAATGTAGGGTATGTAAAGATTATATAAAGTGGCATTGTTTAAAGTGACTAGTGATACATTTATTACATCCAATTTTTAATTATTAAAGTGGCTAGAGATTGAGTCAGTATGTTGGCAGCAGCCACTCAATGTTAGTGATGGCTGTTTAACAGTCTGATGGCTTTGAGATAGAAGCTGTTTTTCAGTCTCTCGGTCCCAGCTTTGATGCATCTGTACTGACCTCGCCTTCTGGATGATAGCGGGGTGAACGGGTAGTGGCTCGGGTGGTTGTTTTTGGCCTTCCTGTGACATCGTGTGCTGTAGGTGTCCTGGAGGGCAGGTAGTTTGCCCCCGGTGATGCGTTGTGCAGACCTCACTACCCTCTGGAGAGCCTTACGATTATGGGCAGAGCATTTGCCCTACTAGGCGGTGATACAGCCCGACAGGATGCTCTCGATTGTGCATCTGTAGAAGTTTGTGAGTGCTTTTGGTGACAAGCCGCATTTCTTCAGCCTCCTGAGGTTGAAGAGGCGCTGCTGCGCCTTCTTCACCACGCTGTCTGTATGGGTGGACCATTTCAGTTTGTCTGTGATGTGTACGCCGAGGAACTTAAACTTTCCACCTTCTCCACTACTGTCCCATCGATGTGGATAGGGGGATGCTCCCTCAGCTGTTTCCTGAAGTCCACGATCATCTGCTTTGTTTTGTTGACGTTGAGTGTGAGTGTGAAGTTATTATCCTGACACCACACTCCGATGGCACGCCCCTCCTCCCTGTAGGCCGTCTCGTCATTGTTGGTAATCAAGCCTACCACTGTATTGTTGTCTGAAAACTTGATGATTGAGTTGGAGGCGTGCATGGCCACGCAGTCATGGGTGAACAGGGAGTACAGGAGAGGGCTGAGAACGCACCCTTGTGGAACCCCAGTGTTGAGGATCAGCGGGGTGGAGATGTTGTTTCCTACCCTCACCACCTGGGGGCGGCCCGTCAGAAAGTACAAGACCCAGTTGCACAGGGCAGGGTTGAGACCCAGGGTCTTGAGCTTAATGATGAGTTTGGAGGGTACTATGGTGTTAAATGCTGAGCTGTAATCGATGTACAGCTTTCTTACATAGGTATTCCTCTTGTCCAGATGGGTTAGGGCAGTGTGCGGTGTGATTGTGATTGCGTCATCTGTGGACCTATTGGGGAGGTAAGCAAATTGGAGTGGGTCTAGGGTGTCAGGTAGGGTGGAGGTGATATGATCCTTGACTAGTCTCTCAAAGCACTTCATGATGATGGAAGTGAGTGCTACGGAGCAATAATTGTTTAGCTCAGTTACCTTAGCTTTCTTGCAACAGGAACAATGGTGGCTCTCTTGAAGCATGTGGGAACAGCAGACTGAGATAGGGATTGATTTAATATGTGCGTAAACACACCAGCCAGCTAGCTGGTCTGCGCATGCTCTGAGGACGCGGCTGGGGATGCCATCTGGGCCGCAGCCTTGCGAGGGTTAACACGTTTAAATGTTTTACTCACGTTGGCCGCGGTGAAGGAGAGCCCGCAGGTTTTAGTTGCGAGCCGTGTCAGTGGCACTGTATTGTCCTCAAAGCAAGCAAAGAAGTTGTATAATTTTTCTGGGAGCAAGACTTCCGTGTCTGCGACGGGGCTTGTTTTCTTTTTGTAATCCATGATTGACTAGAACCTGCCACATACGTCTTGTGTCTTGAGCCGTTGAATTGCGACTCCAGTTTGTCTCTATACTGACGCTTAGCTTGTTTGATCGCCTTGCAGAGGGAATAGCTACACTGTTTGTATTCGGTCATGTTTCCGGTCACCTTGCCATGATTAAAAGCAGTCGTTCGCGCTTTCAGTTTTGCGCGAATGCCATCAATCCACCGTTTCTGGTTGGGGAAGGTTGTAATAGACACTGTGGGTACAACATCACCAATGCACTTGCTAATAAACTCGCTCACCTAATCAGCGTATACATCCATGTTGTTGTATGAGGCTATCTGGAACATATCCCAGTCCACATGATCAAAGCAATCTTGAAGCGTGGAATCCGATTTGTCGGACCAGCGTTGAACAGACCTGAGCCCGGGCGTTTCCTGTTTTAGTGTCTGTCTATAGGCTGGGAGCAACAAAATGGAATTCTGGTCAGATTTGCTGAAAGGAGGGCGAGGGAGGGCTTTGTATGCGTCACGGACGTTAAAGTAGCAATGATCCAGAATGCTGCCAACCCGGGTCACGCATTCGATATGCTGATAAAATTTAGGGAGCCTTTTTTTCAGATTAGCTTTGTTAAAATCCCCAGCTACAATAAATGCAGCCTCAGGATAAATGGTTTCCAGTTTACATAGAGTCCAATGAAGTTCTTTCAGGGCCATTGAGGTGTCTGCTTGGGGGGGGGGGGGGGGGGGTATACACGGCTGTGATTATAGTCTAAGATAATTATCTTGGTAGATAATGCGGTTGGCATTTGATTGTAAGGAATTCTAGGTCAGGTGAACAAAATGACTTGAGTTCCTGTATGTTGTAATGATCACACCACGACTCGTTAATCATAAGGCATACACCCCCGCCCTTCTTCTTACCAGAGAGATGTTTGTTTCTGTCGCTGCGATGCGTGAAGAAACCGATTGGCTGTACCGAATCTGATAACATATCCCGAGTGAGCCATGTTTTCGTGAAACAGAGAATGTTACAATCTCTGATGTCTCTCTGGAAGGCATCCCTTGCTTGAATTTCGTTTACCTTGGTGTCAAGAGGCTGGACATTGGCGAGTAGTATACTCGGGAGCGGTGAGTGATGTGCCCGTCTACGGAGCCTGACCAGAAGATCGCACCGTCTGCCCCTTCTGCGGCGCAGAAGATGCTTGAAACAAGCCCCTTGACCAATGATTGCATCTGTACATCAGTATTGACACCTGGCAGGAAGCAGCACAACCTGAAAAATCAGTCAACTGATTAAATACTACTTCGTGTCACGGATCTGCTAGACCGATCAATATAGGCAAGTCTCTGGAGTATCAAGATTGATTTTCAAATCATCCAAGTTAGGGGAGGAAGAGTATGACGTGGGCTCAGCCCCTGCCTGCCTTCCTGCGCTGTGTGTGTGTGTGTGTGTGTGTGTGTGTGTGTGTGTGTGTGTGTGTGTGTGTGTGTGTGTGTGTGTGTGTGTGTGTGTGTGTGTGTGTGTGTGTGTGTGTGTGTGTGTGTGTGTGCGAGAGAAAGACTGGAGCAGAGTGAGAAGCATGACTCACCAAATAGAGAATTAGATTAGTCTATCTGTGCTCACTCTCTCTCCCTAATCTGGAACCTGCCAAACCAAGGCTTTGAACTAATTTATTTGATTTGCTGTTCTAGTCACGTGGCCTTATTACAACACTAGATGTTAAAAGCACTGGCTTACCACACACCGCCACATCCCTCGCAAGGCTGGGGGCCCAGGGGCTCTTGGGGGACCCCCAGGAGTTTGCCCCCATAGAATTAGGAATTAGAATACTAGAATGGACATGAACTTTCTTAAAATGGGATAAAGGTAAGCCAATTGGGTCAGGGAATTGGTAAACTATGGTTTGCCATTCAAGTGATAAGATATTGTGTTAAATAATTAATTTGAAGAATTTATCTGCTCTGTATGTTTGTTAGCTAGCTAGCGAGACAGTTTTAGGGGAACGATTGCATAAATGTTCATTCATGCTCAGTTTACATATATTTATTTAATTTTTTATTTAACCTTTACTTAACTAGGAAGCCAGTTAAGAACAAATTCTTATTTACAATGACAGCCTACTCAGGCCAAACCCCAACGACGCTGGGCCAATTGTGCGCCGTCCTATGGGACTACCAAACACGGCAGGATGTGTTACCTGGATTCAAACCAGGTACTATAGTGACGCCTCTTGCACTGAGATGCAGTGTGCCTGTGCCGCTCGGGATTCAGGCTATTTATACAGAAAATTGGTATAAAACCTGTATAAACAGTATTTATGATTATATTACAATATTTAAGGTTGGTGATAATTATATTACAACATTTCTGATATTTCCCATGCCTTTGTTTTATTTATCTGCATAAGTAAAATAAGGATTATGCCCCTACTGCTATTAATTCCAATTAGTCTGGTTATGGCTGCCATTAATTTCAGTTAGACACCAATAAAGAAGCTCCCCATATCTTCTCATTGCCTATCCTTACCCCTTTTAACCAGTGGTGTACCACAGTTTCTGAGAGGCTGAGAGAATTTGCATTTTTAAAGAACATTTCCTGCTATTCTACACAGAGAAAATGTAGCAATTTTACAGCTAATTTCCTGTAATTTTTTATATGGTTTATGACGTGTTCATATCCTGTCTGGGGAGGGGGGGGGGCACCAGAGAGATCTTAAATTATTAGAGTGGCTTAGTCATAAACCTTTAAAGTTCCAGAAAGGGGTGAAAATGGCAGTCAGGGTGTGATAGTACCCCCCCTTCCCCCCTAGGGACGCCACCTGGCATCCTACCTGGACGCATACCTGGCTGCCCGGGGGGGCGGCGGTGGAAATCGGCGATGAGGGCTGGGTCCAAGATGTCTTTAGCAGGAAACCAGCACCTCTCCACCGGGCCATAACCCTCCCAGTCAACCAGGTACTGGAAACCCCTGCTCTGTGGTCGAACCTTCAGGAGGCAAATCACAGTATACACTGGCTATCAATTACCCGGGGGGAGGGATGGGCCTGGAAACAGAAGACAAAGGACAGGAGACACAGGTTTAATTCTGGACACATGGAAAGTAGGGTGGATACGAAGGGTACGGGGTAACACAAGATGGACAGCAGGAGATGGAGATGGAAAAGAACCAATGAACCGGGGAGACAGTTTGCGGGACTCTACCCGCAGGGGCAGGTCCCGAGTGGAAAGCCATACCCTCTGCCCAGTGCGGTAGCGGGGAGCTGGAGTCCGGCCACGGTCCGCTTGTTGACGATACCTGGAGTTGGTCATGAGAATAGCCGCCCTGGCTCTTCTCCTGGTACGTCGACAGTGGCGGACAAACATCTGGGCCGAGGGTTCGCTGACCTCCTGCTCTTGTTCTGGGAGGCTGATACCCCATGGAGCACTCCAAAGGGGAGAGTCCCTTGGCCGAACAGGGAAGGGTGTTCCGGGCATACTCCACCCAGACCAGTTGACAGCTCCAGGTAGTGAGTTTGGTTGAGACCAGACATCTCAAGGTTGTTTCCAGATCTTGGTTGGCTCGCTCCGACTGACCGTTGGTTTGAGGTTGGAATCCCAATGACAGGCTGGCCGACGACCCAATAAGGGTGCAGAATGCCTTCCAGAACTGAGACAAAAACTGAGGACCCCGATTGTAGACCATGTCTACCAGGAGTCCATGGATCCGGAAGACATGCCGCACCCTAAGCTGGGCCATCTCCTTGGCAGAAGGTAGTTTGGGGAGAGGGATGAAATGGGCGGCCTTGGAGAACCGATCGACTACCGCCAGAATGACAGTGTTGCCATCAGACGGAAGGAGCCCAGTGACAAAGTCCAGAGATATATGAGACCAGGGACGATGAGGGACCGGTAGTGGCCAGAAGGAGGCCAGAAGGAGCTTGCCGTGGAGTCTTATTCTGAGAACACACTGTGCACAAAGGCAGAGACGTCAGAAACTATTGTGGGCCACCAGAACCGTTGTCGGAGGAAGGCTAGTGTATGACAGGACTCTTGATGACAGGTCAGCCTGGAGGAATGAGCCCATTCCAGGACCCGGGACCGGACGGTTAGGGACAAGCAGTCGGTTAGCCGGGCCCCCTTTAGGTCCAGGCTGGGAGCGTTGCGTCTCGCGAACCAGGTTCTCAATACCCTAATCCACAGTGGCAGCAAGGCATGAGGTAGGGAGAACGGTTTCGGAGGTCGAGGGTGTGGCAGAGGAACTGTATAGAGAGCGTCAGGCTTCACATTTTTTGACCCTGGGCGGCAGGAAATGGTGAAGTTGAATCTGGTAAACAAGCGCACCCACCGGGCCTGCCTGGAGTTGAGGCGCTTGGCTGTACGGAGATATTCCAAGTTTTTATGGTCGGTCCAGACCAAGAATGGCTGTTCTGCTCCTTCCAGCCAGTGCCTTCACTCTTCCAACGCCATTTTAACCGCCAGGAGTTCTCGATTGTGTACATTGTAGTTCCTCTCTGCAGGATTGAAACAATGGGACAGGAAGGCACAGGGATGAAGCTTTTGATCCTGGGCAGATCGCTGGGACAGGATGGCCCCCACTCCAACATCCGAAGCATCAACTTCCACCACAAATTGACGCGAGGCCTCCGGATGAATGAGGATGGGAGCTGATGTGAACCGGTGCTTCAGGTCCACAAAGGCTTTGTCGACAGCTGGAGACCATTTGAACGGTACCTTGGGAGAGGTGAGTGCCGAGAGGGGTGCTGTAATCCTGAATGAAACGGCGGTAGAAGTTAGTAAAACCAAGAAACCGTTGCAACTGCACCCTGGATGTTGGTTGAGGCCAATCCACCACTGCTTTCACCTTTCTAGGATCCATCTGAACATTGCCCTCAATGACATATCCCAGAAATGTGATAGTAGAGTGGTGGAACTCACACTTCTCAGCTTTCACAAACAATTGCTTCTCCAGGAGGCGCTGAAGAACCTGTCTGACATGAAGAACATGTTCTTGGGCAGATCAGGAAAAAAACAGGATGTCGTCAAGGTAAACGAACACAAAACGGTTTAGCGTGTCCCGAAGCACATCATTGACCAAAGCCTGGAAAACAGCGGGGGCATTTGTGAGTCCAAATGGCATGACCTGGTACTCATAATGTCCACTGGCTGTATTGAAGGCTGTCTTCCACTCATCCCCCTCATGTATCCGAACCAGTTGGTAGGCATTCCGAAGGTCCAACGTGGAAAATATGGTGGCTCCCTGGAGAGGTTCAAATGTCGAGGAGAGGAGAGGTAGGGGATAACGATTTTTTTACTGTAATGTCATTAAGTCCCTGATAGTCAATGCACGGACGCAGGGTCTTGTCCTTCTTTTCCACAAAGAAAAACCTGCGCCAGCCGGAGATGCAGAAGGACGGACGGCCCCAGTGGCCAGAAACTCCTAGGTACTCCTCCATTAGCTTTGGTCTCTGGTCCGGACAGAGAATACAACCAACCCCGAGGTGGTGTAGTGCCTGGGAGAAGATCAATGGCACAGTCATAAGGACAGTGCGGGGGAAGGGAAGTAGCCTGTGCCTTACTGAACACTTCTAGGAGATCATGGTATTCAGTGGGAATAGCAGAGACATCCACAGTCTTGCTAACTTCCTGATGAAGTTGACTTGGGGAAGGCTGTGCTGCTTGAAGGAAGTGGGAATGGCAAAATGGGCTCCACCTTAGGATGGAGCTTGTGGTCCAGTCAATCACCGGATTGTGCTTTTGTAGCCAGGAAAATCCCAAAACGAATGAAACGTGGGGAGATGCAATGAGGAGGAACTGTATGGTCTCACTGTGGATACCAGAAACCCGTAATTGAACGGGCACAGTACTATGAGTGACTTCCCCTATAGAGCGGACATCCAGTGCCCTAGCATGCATGGTGACAGAGAGAGACTGAGTGGGAATACCAAGCTCCGAAGCAATAGCGGCATCCATAAAACTTTCATCAGCCCCAGAGTCAATGAGCACTCGGAGAGACTTAGATTGGTCTCCCCACAGCACAAGCACAAAAAAAGGGTGTGCGGGGGATGGGAATTAGGGAACTCCCAGTCTGACTCACCATAGTGCTGGTACCCACTAGAAACAAGGGTTTCCTAATAGGGCAGGTAGCTATAAAATATTCTGCCCCTCCACAGTACAGACAACAGTTACTGTTCATCCTCCGTGAGCATACCCCAACTGATAACCTAGCTCTTCCCAACTGCATAAGCTCAGGAGTATCCAACTCACCCATCGTAGATTCACAAGAGTGCTCGTGGGGCTTCGAATCCTCTCAGAAAAGCTGCCTTTAGAAACTTCCGGATTGCCTCGAAGGTAAACGAGCCATAGCGGGTGCACGAGTGTGCCCGAGACCAGACCTCTTCTCACTCCTACGTTCCCTTAGGCGTCCATTGATTTTGATGGTTAGGGCGATAAGAGAGTCGAGGTCCATCGGCAATTCCCGAGCAGCTAGCTCATCCTTTACATCCTCAGATAATCCATGCAGAAAAGTATCGACAAGAGACTCCGGATTCCAGGCACTCTCGGCCGCCAACGTGTGAAAATCAACCGCGTAGTCTGCCACACTACGGGAGTTTTTACGTAAGTCAAGCAGTTTACTGGCCGCCTTTCTCCCAGATACCGGAGACTCAAATACCTTTCTCACCTCTGCAATAAATTCCTCTAGATGACCACAAATGGCATATTGTTGCTCCCAAACTGCCGTAGCCAGGGGTGAGCGCCCTTTCCGACATTAGCGTAATGATATACGCTATCTTCGATTGGTCTGAAGTAAACGAAGACGGCTGTAACTCAAAAATAAATGAGCACTGAGAAAGAACCCCGGGAGGCACCAGGATTCCCCGATTATCGCTCCGGAGGTAAGCGGGATTCTCGGGGAGCCGGGATAGGCTGTACAAACTCACCACAGAGGGAAAAAATGACTGGGTGATTGGTTTTTTTCACAGGTGGCAGGCAGCCGCTGAGCTAACTCCCTGATTTGCTCCATAATAGCCTTTAACCTCTCTGGGATATGTGGGACGCTAGCGTCCCAACTGGCCAACATCTAGTGAAAATGCAGTGCGCCAAATTCAAATATATTACAACAAAAAGAATACTTTCATGAAATCACACATTCAATATACCAAATTAAAGCTACACTTGTTGTGAATCCAGCCAATGTGTCAGATTTCAAAAATGCTTTATGGTGAAAGCAAACAATGCTATTATCTGAGGATAGCACCGCAAACAAACATAGACCATCATATTTCAACCCTCCAGGCGCGACACAAAACGCAAAAATAAAGATGTAATTCATGCCTTTGACGAGCTTCTTCTGTTGGCACTCCAATATGTCCCATAAACATCACAAATGGTCCTTTTGTTCGATTAATTCCGTCGATATATATCCAAAATGTCCATTTATTTGGCGCGTTTGATCCAGAAAAACACCGCTTCCAACTCGCGCAACATGACTACAAAAGTTACCTGTAAGCTTTGTCCAAACATTTCAAACTACTTTTGTAATACAACTTTAGGTATTTTTTTAACGTAAATAATCAATAAAATTAAAGACGGGATGATCTGTGTTCAATACCGGAGGAAAACAAAGTGTAGCTAGCTTTCAGGTCACGTGCCTCTAACAAAGAGAACACTTCCCTCGAGCATCATTCTGAACATGGCTACTTCTTAATTTCTCAAAGGAAAAACTTCAACCAATTTCTAAAGACTGTTGACATCCAGTGGAAGCGATAGGAACTGCAAGAAGGTCCCTTAGAAATCAGGATTCCCAATGAAATCCCATTGAAAAGAGAGTGACCTCAAAAAAAAGTGTTTTCTATCCAAATCTACTAATAATATGTATATCTTAGCTTCTGGGCATGAGTAGCAGGCAGTTTAATTTGGGCACGCTTTTCATCTAAAGTTCCGAATGCTGCCCCCTATCCTAGAGAAGTTAATTAATCCATGGTCGTGGCGTTCCGTCAAGGATCTGAGCCCTTCCAAAAGGCCCTGTAACAACTCCTCATGTCTCCCAATGGTGGCTCCCTGCAGGGAGACAGCGTGGCAGAGCTGGTCCAAGTCTGCTGGGTCTGTCATGGCCAGTTCGTACTATCATGACACAAGGCGAGATCCAAATGCAGACACAGGAGGCAGATAGTTGGTCTTACAGTGTATATAAATCCAGAAGGAGTAGGCAAGAGAATGGTCGTGGACAGGCAAAAGGACAAAACCAGATCAGAGTCCAGGAGGTACAGAGTAGCAGACAAGCTCGTGATCAAGGCAGGCAGAAGGGTCAGGCAGGCGGGTACAGAAACAGGCAAGGGTCAAAACCGGGAGGACTAGAAAAAGGAGAATAGCAAAAAGCAGGAGAATGGGGAAAAATTCTGGTTGACTTGGAGAACGTACAAGACGAACTGGCACAGGGTTAAATACACTGGGGGAAATCAGTGACACCTGGAGGGGGTGGAGACAATCTCAAGGACAGGTGAAACAGAACAGGGTGTGACACCAAACATGGCCTTCAGTGGTCTCCTCATGTGTTTTTGTCATGGAAATTCGAATCAAAAGGAAGAGAGATGGCAGATTTTTCAAAACAACTTTTTATTAGATGATTTGCAAATCTGGAGCTGGTTAACAATCCACTCAACAACAGCGCAGATTTAAGAGCCCAACTCACAAGAGTTGGGTCTCAGCCTTTATAGGAAATTGCAACCTCTGTCTACGTGGCAGTTTAGCAGGTGTGTGAGAGCATGGTGGGAACATTGCTCACAAACAAGTGATAACGCCAGTTTTGTCACTCCTTTCAGCTGATAGAATTGTCGCTGATGCTCAAGCTAGCATCTGTTCTCGTCATTTCTCCACACAGCTGTGCCTTTGAAAGATACGAAAAGAACAGGATGGACCAAAAACTGTGTTCACTCCGAGGCTCTTTGTCTTTGGCCGCGTGACCAAGTTGCTCAGAAAATAGAGGAAAAACACTGGCTTTTTCTTACATGAGAGAAACAGACAGTGGAAATGTACAGGTTTTATTAAGGCTCGTACAACGCATGTGCATAACAAAGTTTGTAATTTTGCCACCACAGTTTACTGCATAGAATGGGCTTTGAAGCTCTAACCCTGGCAATCTGGTAAACTCGTAGGTACACTTGCAATAATTTCCATTGTATTTTGGAATGGTCTATCAACTGATGCTGGATTGCCATGGTCATGTAGAATGTTCATTCAAATGATGCTAACTTATGTGGATCAAACAATGGAATGTATTTTTTGTAATGTCCTTTGAGTAGTTGATTCAACAAATCACAACACAGATTGAAGGGTACACTTCCTGCTTTTACTTCCTGGCATGGGTGCACTCAAAACGGCTGCCAGTCCACCCATTATGCCATCATTGACTTGAATGAAGACACACTTTCTATTCATTCCATTTCTATGGTCTACTGTGCAATCCTTAGGATCTCAGCCTATGGAGCCGCAGGTGGCAAAGGAGCAAAGAACCACAACAAGCGCTCCCACGGGGTCTTCATCTCAGCCATCTTCCCTCTGGAGAAGGGAGACATCATGTATATACTGGTGGGACATCAGGGGGAGGATGCCTGTCCAGGGGTGAGTCGTAGAGGGGAGAGTTAGGTTACCTCGGGTGAGTTTATGGGTGGATAAACAGTCACACTTTATTTGGATAGTCTGGATTTTCCATCTGTAGAGCAGTAGATAGTTAGTCGACATGTTACTGAGTCTGTAAATAGCCTATAGAGCGTCTACAGGTGGACTATTCAAATAAAGTGTTACCGGATAACCTGCTGTTCAAATATGTTCGATTCATTTTAGTGAGCATTTACTTTCCTTTCAACTTTCTGCTATCTTGGGTGCCATCCTGAAGTATTTATCTCCTGATGGTATGAAAAGAAAATCTCAGACTTGCAGCCACTCTCTCTCTGATCTAACCACATTCAAATGTTCTCTGTAGAGAAATCCCCTGACACAGAAGATCTGCCTGGGGGAATCCTCGGTGATAGAAGATGAGTTCACTGGTGAAGAGTGGGCAGGAGGAGGAGGGGGAGGCGGAGGAGCCACCTATATCTACAAGGTAAGAGACCCTCTTAACCTAACTTGAGTCAACTGTTCTCTGCCTTTATCTCATCTCCACAAAATTAAAGCCATGATGGTGTCCATCGGAAGCACATGTATCTGTTAGATATGAACCGATGGATGAGCTTAGAAGATCTTCTGAAGCCATTCTAAAATATTATTTATCATGGTATTTATCTACAGATGTAGTGTTACAAGCAGTAGAGGTCAGAGTTTATGTTAACTGGTTTGTATGACAAGAACCCTTTAATCTAGAAGTTTTATCTCTTTGAAACGCTGGACTATGACAGAGGGTAGAGTGATTTTCCTGTGTTTTATATATATTTCCACACTAGGAGGTTGGAACAATACTGTGAAATTGTGAAAATTATGACAATGCCCTTTTAGGATTCTATTTTTGGCTGGTGTTAAGGCGGTGCTGGTGTCAAATGCACGTTAGTTTGCAATTTCATAATTTAAAAACTGGCGCACTGGCATGTTCCAGCCCTAACACCAGGTTCAGCTATTTACCGGTCTAATATCATTTCGCTTGCACTCAGATGGGTGGCTGGAAATATTTAAGGTGTGTCCTTAAAAACCTAATCCAAAGTGCTAATTCCCGAAAGCCCTCCCTCAGGCCTACAATAACGAAGGCTGCTTCAACAGCAATGTGTCTTTTTATCCTGGGGATTTTATGATGTCATTACATTTGACATGTTATTTATTATTGTTGTTGTTAAAAAAACGGATTGCTTGTTTTTCATACAATTTTATTACAACCAAACTTATTAGAATGATTGACCTTCCTGGTTTTATGGTGACAATGTACATGGGGCGCTTGTAATGCTACTTGTGGAGATGTGTGAAGGCGATCTGATCTGTAAGATGGTTCCGACTATGTTCATAAAACATAGGCCTATTTGGGAGCAGTTTAACGGTGAGTGGACATTCTCCCTTTATATTTATTCAGGATCTTTGTCCAGCTACTGAGGAAAGATTTGAATGTGCGTAAAACCCTCCATGGTCTGCTTTGTTTTAATATTAAAATAAGTTGTTGTTTTGTTTAGAATTTGATTTGAATTATTCATTATCTTTTTAAGCCTTATCAATAATAAATGTAATCTTGCTTATTGACAATGTTTGACATGTCAATGCTAAGCCATAATGCAATTTACAGTAGGCCTAGCCCCTATATCAGTGTGAATGCTATTAAAGCCGTGCAATTACTTAGAACAATATGGACTGCAAATGGTTTGAAGTGAATGTATTTATCAAAAATAGGTCTACATTTTTTTATTTTGTTTCTGTAAGCCACTTAACAAACTAATGGACTAACATTGGAACTGGAGTTGATACAAAGGCAGTACATAAAAGACCATAAATACACAACTTGAAGCAACCACATACAATATTTCACCATGGAGCACGTTCTGATTGGCCAGTGAGGGGCCAATCCTAGACACACCCACAACTTGTTTATTCATCAAAACCCAGCCCTTTCACACCAACGCCAGCAAATGTGCTGATAATTGTGATAGTGACAATAGCAAAAATATTTTTGCTGACACCCTCCTGAAACTATAGCTCTACCGCCTGTGCTTAGATTTACCATTGTGTTAGGTTTGTTAAAATAAAGCCCC
The DNA here is from genome assembly GCF_029448725.1 of Salvelinus fontinalis. Taxonomy (NCBI): domain Eukaryota; kingdom Metazoa; phylum Chordata; class Actinopteri; order Salmoniformes; family Salmonidae; genus Salvelinus; species Salvelinus fontinalis. The sequence continues at coordinate 17,806,322 of NC_074679.1, read as the reverse complement.
CTAGTGTAAGAGCTTTCTGAAAAGACTGCCTGAAATTTCAGCCTGTTTTGCTGGGATGGAGTTTTTGCCTACCTAGTGCTAGTGACATCACCAAGCGATAAATTACAGTTCCAATCCTCTCTGCCAATAACCCACTCAGACCACTCCAGACAGTCCTAGCAAAATTATTGCTTGAGAAATTGTTCTTTGCTAAGAAGCTATTTTTGTTTATTTTTGACCATTTTAATTGAAAACAATCACAGTAAGATACTTAATTGTTACGCAGAAATAACTTGACATTGAGATAAAAATGGCTGAATTGGACCTTTTAAGCTGCTATTGTGTTTGACTGTGACCCCTGCCAGATGGAGGGTGGGGTGCTGGTGCCTCTACTGATAGCGGCTGGTGGTGGAGGGAAGGCCTACCTGGAGGACCCAGACAGCAGCCTGAATCAGATCCCTCTGGAGCAGTATGAGAACGACACAGTGGCCTCCAGCTCCAATGGCAAGACTGGAGCAGCAGGTTGGTTAGGTTTCCACCCTCACTTCACCCCCTCCACCTTTCCCTTCCCTCTGAGATTCTCTTCACAGAGCTAGCTATCTGCTCCTTGAAAACACGTGGCTTTCATTTCTCTGACTGCTAAAGCTCCTACTTGAGCGTCTTCAGTAGAAGGTGTCAGAGAAAGGGCAGGAGTGCATGTGTTTGTATCAAGAAGCTGGCCCTGACCCCTGGTTATCCTATGGGTCTGCTTATAATCTTGGTTGCAGCATTTTGACTTATGCAACCATTGAAAAGGAAGAAAAGACATAGTGTATATGGCAGTACTGTATTAATGTACTTGGAAAAGACTCATAGAACATTCCCTGTAAATCCTCCTTGACCAGCAAGTTCTTAAGGAGCATTTATCCACACATCTTATGCAAACATCAATGGAAGAAGTGTTTAGAGAGAGTGATGGCTAAATGAGGTGTGTGTGTGTGTGTGTGTGGTTCAGGGGGAGGTGGAGGCTGGAAGGACTCCTCCAGCCACCTGTGGGCAGGGAAGTCTCTCCTGGAGGGAGCAGAGGGGGGTTCTTCCTGCCCCCAAGCCTTATCCAAACTGTCCTGGGCCACCTTCGGAGGGTTTGGAGGGGGAGGGGGAGCCTGCACTGCTGGAGGAGGAGGAGGCGGATACAGAGGTAATCTAACACACACTCATAATAATATTTACTGCTTTCCTAAGTGCCATACTGTACTGCTAGGGGTGTTATTATTGGATTTAAGATCCTCCCTCTGTAGCCTCCAGCTCTTTTCTAGCTGTGATGAATCTGACAAATACATTTATGCTGGAGAATTTCCATTGGCCCCAAGGAAAGGGGAAGGCTGATAACATTCCCTGCTTTTCTGCCTTTATCTGGTATGATTTACTAATCATGGATTGGTGACAGAATAAACATCCCTCTCTGAATATTGTGATATTATGAGACAGGTTGAACTCATACTGAGATCTTGAAAGACCCTGCTTTTTGTTTTGTCTGGGGAAGAAAGTTCTACTTAATTGACTGATAAGATTGGAGGTCCTTTAGCTCCTCTGAAAAACATGGCACACACTGAGAGGAGATATGTACAGACTGATAAAAATTTGATTTCTTTCAACATTGTTAAACATACCACACATACTCCCTCTACCCAGACCGTCTTTTTTTATTTTATTTATTTTTTTATCCCCTTTTCTCCCCAATTTTCGTGGTATCCAATCGCTAGTAATTACTATCTTGTCTTATCGCTACAACTCCCGTACGGGCTCGGGAGAGACGAAGGTCGAAAGCCATGCGTCTTCCGAGGCACAACCCAACCAAGCCGCACTGCTTCTTTAACACAGCTCGCCTCCAACCCGGAAGCCAGCCGCACCAATGTGTCGGAGGAAACACCGTGCACCTGGCCCCCTTGGTTAGAGCGCACTGCGCCCAGCCCGCCACAGGAGTCGCTGGAGCGCGATGAGACAAGGAAATCCCTACCGGCCAAACCCTCCCTAACCCGGACGACGCTAGCCCAATTGTGCGTCGCCCCACGGACCTCCCGGTCGCGGCCGGCTGCGACACAGCCTGGGGGCGAACTCAGAGACTCTGGTGGCGCAGTTAGCACTGCGATGCAGTGCCCTAGACCACTGCGCCACCCGGGAGGCCTCCAGACCGTCTTTGATCAAAATAAAGATTTGTAATGTGAGCATATGTAATGCAAACAATAATATACCATTGTTATTATTAACTCAAACATAGACTTTTACAATCTCTCTGCATTCAATTATCTTTGATATCGTGTTTCATCTAAATCAAGGTGGCGATGCTGTGCTGATTGATGACATCACAGCGGGCGGTCAGGATGGCATCTCTTTTGTTAATCCCATGGGGGAAATATTTCTCCATCCGCTGGCAGGTAAGGATTTCTCCTCCTTCATCAGTGTCACTGGGGGCCAGAAGAGAGGGGGGGAGAGCAGAGAGCGAGCCCAGGCCGTAACACAGAGGTATGTGTGTCTCTACCACCTGATTCTGATTCAGTGGGAGAAGAAGGGATGGGCTCCTCATCCCTCAGACACTAGTTAACTAATTCAGGGCCTCACGGATCCTGTTGATCCTGGCGCCATGCAACGTTCTCTTTTTTCAATGATGTAGAGGAACAGACAGCCCCTCAATTCTTTACGGCACGACAATGTCATTTGAGTCCAATGCATGTGCTGCCAATGCAGGACAGAATACAAAGCAGTCCTCTGTGTAGTGACAGACATGAAAAAGACACCAACTAAAACAGATCAACTGACCCATGGCCATGCAGTACCGACTTTACAGTGAAACCACGATTTGTTTTCGTTGACCATAGTTAAGAATTGAAGTCCAGTGTTTGACAACGTTATGAAGAAGAGAAAGAACACTGATTGCGAAACAGCTTATCTTTTTAGCCATAGATATGGCTAAGTTGACCAGTGCTTCTGCTACAGCATTCTTCTTGTGAGATTCATGTGGTGAACTCCCTCTGTCATCCTCCCCACTCAGCCATGGAGAGCCATGGAGAATGTGAGATCAAGGTGCAGCTCAACTGCGGTCACTGCCAGACCCAGAGCTGCAAATGGGACAAGGACACTCAACTCATCATTTGCCTCTGTCACAACGAGGAGGTGCTGGCCAGTGACAACGTCACCTGCACAGGTAACAGTCAAGTAAAAACCCTCATTTACGAGAAGTGGTTTGGGATCATATAAGCTCAATTTAAAATTCTGTCCTTGAGAATTTCACAGATCTACCACTGTATTTCTCTTGAAATGGTACACTCATAAAAGGAGAGAAATTGAGAAATGGAATGGAAGGAACTACCTCTCGAGTAATCACATTGTCTTTGATGCATTGTTATGATCTGAGTGGTTCTCCATCTTTCCCTGTTAACCCTGACCTCTGACCCCCCAGCAGCCCATCAGGGCCTCGCTCCAGAAGGCCAGCTGTCCTTGTCCCTCATCCTAGCTGTGGTGGCAACCATCGTGGTGACGGTCATCGTCCTGACCTGCGCCAGCCTCACCCTCAGTAAGAGACTCTTCCAATTCTGTGTTGATTCTGTGCCCTCTACCTTTCACCGTCTGTGAGCTGTAAGTTTCTTTACATGCCAACGATACTGTATTTAACTTTCTGACAATGAAAGCATCATGAAAAGGCAGGAGCTTGGCATTTTAAACCAAGCTGTGGTTTAATGTATTCTCTTTGAGGGAAATGTGACGTTGGATGTGAGTGAATGGTGGAAGTCCATGATTCAACACTGCATTTAACAGTCAGGAAGATACTTGTAGAAAATAGTACAAAAGGTGGCCTTTTAGGAATTGTTGCTTATAGTCCTCTTTTGGGAAATCCACATTGACAAAAATGGGTTTGTCTTGTCAGCCCTTGGGCATTATATTTCTTCCAGATATCAAGCCTGGTAGAGACAAAACTGATTTGAACTGTGATACACATACTTTAGGAGGTGCTGAAGGGATTACTGTCTAGCCACCTTTCACTCTTGCACTTTACTTCCACAAAATCTAAGATGTTTCTAACAGAGTGAAGGGGTTGGCTAAGTATTCATTTAGTTGTCTGGCACATTGGGATTGATGGTCCCAAGTATGTGCAATAACATACATATACTGTTTATCTAGTCATGCTTAAAAGTGCACATTGGACAAATCTCCACACCAGTAACAATTCTTACCCTCTATACTTGTTTTATAATCACATGGGTTTATTTTAATTCAAGGTGAAACATGGTTTAATCGCTTAATGCTAATGATTGCACAATAAGCCTGCTAAAAGGAATAATTAGGGAAATGACTGCTATTAACTTTAAAATTGTACCTATGATTATTCTACTTTGGAAACATTGAGGAGTGAAAGAAAGAATAATAATCTATTATACTAATATTAGTGTCTAACCTCGTCTTGCCAATGAGCGATCAATGATTAATATCATAATGAATGCTGCTACTGTGTTATATGTGTACTTTATGTGTGCTTATGCTCCAAAAATGGACTGATTGTCTTATTCATTTTTGGGACAGAAATGTTTGACAGTGAGGATTATTTTAAGTTCCTCTTTGACTGTTCCCTTTTTGACAAGCGTGTGCTGCGGTAAGAGGGAAGGGTGATTCTGGCAGTGTAGGACTCTTACTTTCCTGTCAGTGCTGATTAAGGAGTGTCTAATCATGGAGTGTCTTACCATGACAGAATGTCAACATCTATTCCACATTGGTTCAACCAGTCTGTGCCCAGTGGGATGGTATAATTTTTTCTTGATGATGTCAGACAAACTGATATCACCAAATATCAACATTCCCTCTATGTCGGTATGAGATCCTCATATTTAGAGTTTGACTTGTGCACTAACTGTAACACACTGTGCTATGACTGAAGTGTAACTGTACTTTTTTCCAACGCTAAATAATTAAAACCTGTCATTAACACAAAGCTTCACTGTGGAGTGAAAGTCCCTTTGCGTAAGACCACAGAACTTTCCCATAAGCCTCAGAGGAAGTGATATCAGAGCTGCTTCCTGTCTCTAGCACTGTCAATTCAAAAGGCATACTGTACAGTATCAATATATAGTTTCTCTATATCCTAACACACAACATGCATAACACACACAACATACACACACTCAACTCAACACAACACACACACAACACAATACAACACACACACCCAACTCAACCCAAAAGCCAGATGGTCAAACAGCCCCACTGTGGCCCATGGTGAGGGCCCATCCAGGTAGAGACAGACCTCAGACAGTTAACATTGTCTCTTCACCTGAGCTCTCCCCCAAGTAGGTTGGTAGTCTGTCCACGGCCCCCCCACTCCTCCCCCCCGAGCGTCGCGTCTGTCTGCACCTGCAGCTCGACGTCACGGCAGAGGGCACCTCTCACCACCACGCATCGCCCCCCAGGGCCCCCACCCAGCCCTCCAGGCAGACTACCAACCTGCATCGGGCCGCCTCCACGGAGGGTGAGTCCTCGGTCCTCAACTCACAGACTCACAGCTAGTCACTGACTGGACCAGGGCCAGAGGTCAGAGGCCAGAGGTTAGAGGACAGACAGACATTAGGGTAGTGTCTGATGCAGGGATAGTGTGTTGTTATGTCTCTGATAGGTACAGTATAGCAACAGTTTGAAGCCGAGAACTGTATGACAGTAACCAACACTGTCTTCCTGGTCTCTCTCTCCTACAGTATACTACCGTAAGAAGAACCAGCTGCACGCAGTTAGGCTGCGTCTCCAGAGCCCAGAATACAAGCTGAGTAAGATCCGGTCATCCACCATCATGACAGATTACAACCCAAACTACTGCTTTGCTGGCAAGGCTGCTTCGCTGAGTGAGCTGAATGAAGTACCACGCAAGAACATCACCCTCCTCAGGTAGTCCACACACACAGTACAGCTGACTGAGCACAGAACTATAAGCTACAACGTGCATTACATGATGGACTGAAGCTCTTTGGCACCTGTCTGGCTTGGTGTGTGTTTGCAGGGCATTGGGCCATGGAGCATTTGGGGAGGTGTATGAAGGCCAGGTTCTGGGGATGAATGGAGAGAACACAGCCATGCAAGTGGCCATAAAGGTCAGTTCCCTCCTCTTTTGGCTCCATAGCTCCTCCATGACTAAGAATATATCAGCACAGAACAGTTGAAATTATATAATTCCTCTTGGGCATTGCATATGCATGAATAGCCAAAAACAAAGAGTAGAAGATGATGTTTACAGTTTTAAAGTTAACACACGTTTGCTGAAACTACATCTCATGTACTCAAAATTCTAAGCACAAAACACACAACAGTTAGCCAATTTCCCCAAACCCCACAGACATCTTGCAAAATGAAACACAGCAATCAAAATCATGTACTCCCTGCTCAAAATTAAACTCTGCATACAAATGAGACACACACACAAATCAAATGAATAAAAGAGATCACACCAATGTGACAAATTCAAAACACTACTATCAGAACCTATTTCAGTGTAAAGACTAAGATTTTGTTGTTATACTGTATATTGTTTGTGTGTACTCAAACAAGAAAGGAACACAAATGCAAAAAATTGTTTTATATTTCAACATGACTTAATACATGTCAAACAGCATACTGTAAGCACACATACAGTTGAAGTCGGGAAGTTTATATATACCTGAGCCAAATACATTTAAACTCAGTTTTTCACAAGTCCTGACATTTAATCCTAGTAAAAAATTCCTGTTTTAGGTCAGTTAGGATCACCACTTTATTTTAAGAATGTGACATGTCAGAATAATAGTAGAGAAAATTATTTATTTCAGCTTTTATTTCTTTCATCACATTCCCAGTGGGTCAGAAGTTACAGTTTTTTCCAACTGCTTACACACGTTTTCAAAACTGTCTCTTTTTTTCAAAACTCTACACGCAATTCCCAAAACTGCACACACAAAATGCAAAATGCCTCACATCTTCAAAATGTAACACTGCATTCAAAATGCCATAAACACATGTCAGAATGAAGCATTTGCATCAAATAGCAAACACTGCTTTCATAATAGTACATTTTTGGATATACCATGTAAACACTGTTGTTCTAAATCTAAAGCTCTTTGGTCTTTCATAGGCTTATATCTACATGTCAATACAATGTTCTACAGTGAAAGTCATCTGCTGAGAGAAATACATTCACAGATACACCTCCAATTGACTCAAATGATGTCAACTAGCCGATCAGAAGCTTCTAAAGCCATGACATAATTTTCTGGAATTTTCCAAGCTGTTTAAAGGCACAGTCAATTTAGTGTATGTCAACTTCTGACCCACTGGAATTGTGATACAGTGAATTATAAGTGAAATAATCTGTCTGTAAACAATTGCTGGACAAATTACTTGTGTCATGCTCAAAGTAGATGTCCTAACCGATTTGCCAAAACTATAGTTTGCTAACAAGACATTTGTGGAGTGGTTGAAAAACTAGTTTTAATGACTCCAACCTAAATGTATGTAAACTTCCGACTGCAACTGTACAGTAAAAATGCAAACATACAGTAAATATATTTTTGGTTTATGCAAAGGAATAAAAATAGGCCTATTTGTACTGCTGTACTGTATGTTAGCTCAATTGTACGAAATAGATAAAGAAATCGTCAAAATACAGTCAAATCTAAATCATAAGTCAAGAAACAAATACTCCATTGCGGAAACAAAATCAGTCATATATGTTGTTTTTGTCCGGGCACAGATTTTCATCAACATCACAGGCGATATTCTCCTTGGTCAGACATCGGAGAAATATCTTCTGGCATGACGCATCCACCCCTGAAAAGACTGGAATGTCACCATATGCCTCCTCCATTGCCTGGATTACGGCCATACGTTCATGGGGTTTGCGATCATACACCTTCCACCCCCATGCTGAAAACAACTCCTCAACAGGGTTGAGAAATAGAGAATTGTAAACCAGGGATGGTCATGGAAGCAGTTGCGGACCTGAGCAGCCTGATGGAAACTCACGTTGTCCCAAATTAGAACATTTGCTGTTCAGGATCGCCTGGGCTTCTCTGCTCTGGCTAAAAAAAGACTGATGTGTACGGTGTTCAGAAATTAAGGAAATGAGCAGTGTTGCATGGTCCAAGGGTGGCATAACGGTGGAGGACCCCACTGTGGCGCATAGCTACGCATATGGTGATATTTCCCACACGCTGGCCAGGTACCTCAATGATGGAACGTTGACCGAGGATGTTCCTTCCTCTCCTCCTCGTCTTTGCTAAATTGAATCCAGCCTCATCTATGAATATGAGTTCCTGGGGGATGAGACTTGCATCCAACTCCATGATTCTTTGAAATGACAGCAAATACTGTATTTTCTGTATAGTAAAGTTCACTGGCAACATCAATGAGTCTCTAATGTTTCAAGAGTGTAATACTACTTGCACATATTCATACTGTTTATCCTTCACTCTTTGGGAATTCCTTTCAAATGGTACTCTGTAGATTTGCCTCATCCAGAGATGGTGTTTCTTAATATGGTTGATAAACTCACTCTGATATTGAAGATGGCAGGGTTTTCAATTATCTGTTGTTCGATTTCCCGCTGTCTTATGGCATTATTTTCAACTACCATTTGCACAATGGCAGCCTCCTGTTTATCTGTAAATAGATGCGTTCTACCACCACGTACGTGGTGGTCGTCTTTTAGTTCTACAAAAACAAAATAGCAGGCAGTACAGTAAACACTACAGTAATACAGTATACAAGATAAACATGTTGCAAAGCAATATAGCTCCCAATTTGATACAGTAATACATGAAACATTTACTTGTTTCGCCTTTGTAAAGTTCTAAATAAACAGAGAAAAACTCACGGATGCTTAGTAAAGCTCAAACCAAGTTTATTCACCCACTGGGTCATACAGCTGCATAAGACAAATAACATATTCCTCCACCTCTATCTCCACCTCCACCTCCACCTCCACCTCCACCCCCACCTCTACCTCTACCTCCACCTCTCTCTGCCAAGTTTGCTTCCATTGTTCTCCAAACACAGGAGTTCTCACCTGTGGGCTTTTTATCCATACCAAAGGTCTGATTGCAAAGTGAACATTTATGCAATTAGTGTTTGCACATGTGAAGAGAGAAGGTGATCAATTGGTAATTGAGCTTAGCTTGTTGAACTGAGTTGCTTTTCATTTGCACACAAGATATTTTAGTTGTGAAGGTTGTGCCAAAGGTAGAGAATTGTGTGTTGTGTTTTGCCAAATGTTTGTTACAAAATTGCAGTCTGAGTGTAAAGCAAAACATGTGCCAGTAGTATTGCAGATGTGGTGTCTGGCACAATGACCCAAACCTGTAAATTAGTTACAGGTTTGGGTCATTGTGCCTCATGGGCCAGTTTTAGTGTGTAAACAATAAAACTGTAATATTGATAACCTTTTGACTAAAATGCTAAGAGTAACTAAGAGTGTTCCTCCTCTATGGCAGTTTCCCTCTGCATTTCCTTCATTATGTGTACTGCTGGTCTGGTGTATTTACACCTGCCTTAAGAAAGGCTCTAGCTCTGTGTTGTAAGTAACAGTGACGTACAGACCTATAACCTAACAAAGGAGATCATGCTGGTGACCTTTCAAAAGACTCCAACACTGATCTAAAGGCCCTTCTGTGTTTCGCTCTGACACGACGTGTCCGTTTGTATCACTTCTGCTTGGAAAAATGCAGGATGCAACTCAAACAATGACTGATTATAATGTAATCTAATAGTAGTTTGAAATGTAACATCATTGCATCATACATACTGTAGACATTAACATTGTACAGAACACAATTCATTTCTTTAGTCATTCTGCTGCATATATTAATTTATAGATTTCTCTAGAAAAATCTGCTATGAAAATCAACTATAATTTCCTTGGGTGAATCAGCTGATGAGTGCATGCCATGGGGTGTCTCGCTCTCTGCATGTGTTCTGTTCTGAATAGGGCCTGACTGCCTGTTATTACCTTTCTGCTCCACAGACTCTTCCGGAGATCTGCTCCGAACAGGACGAAATGGATTTCCTGATGGAGGCACTGATTATGAGGTGGACTAGGCTGGAACACACAGGGCCTCATCCACTTCCTCTCTCTCTCTCTCTCTCTCTCTCTCTCTCTCTCTCTCTCTCTCTCTCTCTCTCTCTCTCACTCACTCACTCACACACAGAGTAACGTATGAGGGAGGCAGATGACACCCAGACACTGTCATACCATCACTTAGCGCTTGGCAGTCTAATCTGCTGCCATGTTTTGTGACTCCCCTCATTCACTGCTTATTTTGGTAAACAGCTCCCCAGCTGTTGTTTATCATAGAGAGTCAGGTAATTCATCGCCGTTGAGGTAACAGCAGCTGGTTGCCAGAAGAAATCTGTCTCGCCTCCAAATGGAGCTCTGCTGAAACCATTAAAAAGCATCTCTGTCGGGCAGACGCTGTCCGTCTAAGGCAGGCACAACAGAGTATATAATGAGTAGCCTGGGGTAAATTGGGCCCTGGAGTGTTTCCTGGTGATTTAATAATACTAGACACAGCCTAGACATCAACACAGACACATTCATTAATATGTTGATGCCACCACACCACACCACACACAACTTGTAAAAAACAGTCCTGTACCCTAAAGCCATTACAGCTGGTGTCTGGCCAACTCTCCTAGCCTGAGGTACAGAAGTGTGTTCACCACCGCTGTTCTTGTGTGTCCATAGTAAGTTCAGCCACCAGAACATAGTGCGCTGCATCGGGGTGAGTCTGCAGATCCTTCCCCGCTGCATCCTCCTGGAGCTGATGACTGGAGGCGATATGAAGAGCTTCCTGAGACAGAACCGACCCAAAACGGTCAGTAGCTTCCTGAGACAGAACCGACCCAAAACGGTCAGTAGCTTCCTGAGACAGAACCGACCCAAAACGGTCAGTAGCAGAGTGCCTCTCAGCTGCCTGAAGTGTTCAACAGCCCTATGGGTCTGTAGCTGTATGTCAGTAGTAATGGTTTTGTGTGTGTGGTGTTTTTTCAGAGTCAGAGCTCCTCCCTCACCATGCTGGAGCTGCTACACGTGGCCAGAGACATCGCCTTCGGCTGCCGTTACCTAGAGGAGAACCACTTCATCCACAGGTTACCATGTCCTCCTACCAAACCATTAACTTTTTGCATACAGTATTCATACTACATAAAGAGGTATTCAATGTTGTTTGTTGTGTGTTTCAGAGATATAGCTGCCAGGAATTGTTTGCTGACCTGCCCTGGACCAGACCGAGTGGCTAAGATAGGAGACTTTGGAATGGCGCGTGATATATACAGGTATACTTAACCACCAGTTCTCTCTGTCCCAATACCATGCTGCTTGTTGCTTCAGTTCAGCATCCCCCAAACAGGATCTTAACACCTTGTGATGTTTCATTTCTCCATTCTGTCTTTTTCCCAGCTGATATCTCAACGTATCTGTTGGATCAGTCTAGTCTCCACGCAGTGAAGACTTGAGAGTACTATTCCCATTGAGTTATAGAGGAGTTTCAGACACTAACCATGACTCATTCTCCTCCACAGGGCCAGCTACTACAGAAAGGGTGGCCGTGCCATGCTGCCCGTCAAGTGGATGCCCCCAGAGGCCTTCATGGAGGGCATCTTCACCTGCAAGACTGACACATGGTAACCTATTCACTCTATTACATGATGTATCCAAACTGTAGTTGAATGACTAGTAGCAGTACATACAGTGCCTTCAGAAAGTATTCATACCCCTTGACGTATTCCATATTTTGTTGTGTTACAGACAGAATTTGTTTCTCAGCCATATACACACAATGACAGTGAAAACAGGTTTTTAGACATTTTTGCTAATTTATTGAAAATGAAATACAGAAATATCTCATTGACATAAGTATTAACACCCATTTGCAATGACACTCCAAATTGATCTCAGGTGCATCCCGTTTCCTGCGGCCAACTCAATTGTTTGGACATAATTTAGAAAGAAACACACCTGTCTATATAAGGTCCCACAGTTGACAATGCATGTCAGGAGCAGAAACTATCCATGAAGTCCAAGATCTCAGAGATAGAATTGTGATGAGACATATATCTGGGAAAGGGTATAAAACAATGTCTATAGTGTTGAAAGTTTTTAAGAGAAGAGTGGTCTCCATCATTGGGAAATGGAAAAAATATGGAACTGGGCCTCCCGGGCGGGGCAGTGGTCTAGAGCACTGCATCGCAGTGCTAGCTGCGCCACCAGAGTCTCTGGGTTCGTGCCCAGGCTCTGTCGCAGCTGGCCGCGACCGGGAGGTCCGTGGGGCGACGCACAATTGGCTTAGCGTCGTCCGGGTTAGGGAGGGTTTGGCCGGTAGGGATATCCTTGTCTCATCGCACTCCAGCGACTCCTGTGGCGGGCCGGGCGCAGTGCGCGCTAACCGAGGGGGGCGGGTGCACGGTGTTTCCTCCGACTCATTGGTGCGGCTGGCTTCCGGGTTGGAGGCGCGCTGTGTTAAGAAGCAGTGCGGCTTGGTTGGGTTGTGCTTCGGAGGACACATGGCTTTCGACCTTCGTCTCTCCCGAGCCCGTACGGGAGTTGTAGCGATGAGACAAGATAGTAATTACTAGCGATTGGATACCACGAAAATTGGGGAGAAAAGGGGATACAATTATTTTTTTTAAAAATAAAAATAAAATAAAATATGGAACTACCCAGACTCTGCCTACAACTGGCTGTCCGACCAAACTGAGCAACCGGGCAAGAAGGACCTTGGTCATGGAGATGACCAAGAACCTAATGACCACTATGACAGAACTACCGAGTTCATTGACTGAGATGAGAGAACCTGCCAGAAGGACAACAGTCTCTACAGCACTTCGCCAATCTGGGCTTTATGGGAGACTGGCTAGACGGAAGCCACTCCTGAGAAATATGCACATGACAGCACGCCTGGAGTTTGCAAAAAGGCACATGAAAGACTCTGAGAGCGTAAGGCAAAAGATTCTGGGGTCTGATGAGACAAGAATTGAACTGTTTGGCCTGAATGCAAATCGCTTTGTCTGGCGAAAACAAGGCACAGCTTATTACCGGTCTAACACCGTCCCTATCGTGAAGCATGGTGGTGGCAGCATTATGCTATGGGGATGCTTTTCAGAGGCAGGGACCGGGAGACTGGTAAGGATAGAGGGAACAATGCATGGAGACAAATACAGGCAAATACAGAGTGAAAACGATGATTTAGGTTCCATCAGGATAATGACCCCAAGCATACATCCAAAGCAACACTGGAATGGCTTCAGAACAAGAATGTGAAAGACCTTGAGTGGCTCAGCCAAAGGCCAGACTTCAATGCCATTGAAAATCTGTGAAAGACTCCCCGCTCCCTTCAAAAAAATCCCCAAATCCAGATGTGCAAAGCTGATACAGACATACCCAAAGGTGCTTCTACAAAGTATTGACTCGGGGTGTGAATACTTATATAAATGAGATATTTCTGTATTTCATTTTCAATAGATTTGGAAAAATGTCTAAAAACATGTTTTCACTTTGTCATTATGGGTAATCCATATTTTATTCAGGCTGTAACATAACAATATGTGTAATAAATCGAGGGGTGTCAATACTTTCTGATAGCAGCTGATTTCTCATATCTACTCTTTTATCTGACCTCTGCTCTCCCTCTGCAGGTCGTTTGGTGTACTGCTCTGGGAGATTTTCTCTCTAGGCTACATGCCTTATCCCTGCAAAACCAACCAGGAGGTTCTGGAGTTTGTGACAAGTGGGGGGAGGATGGACCCCCCTAAGAGCTGTCCCGGGCCTGTGTGAGTAGATCAGATTGAGCTGATGGAGAGTTAACTCTCTTGACGGGAGTTTATAATGCATTTAGGTCAGTTGCAAGGCCAATATGCAGTTCTAGACTTAAATCCATGATTCAGTTTGCTTTTCTCCAACTCTCTTCTGTAGGTACAGGATCATGACTCAGTGCTGGCAGCACTGCCCTGAACACAGACCCAATTTCTCCACCATTCTGGAGAGGATCAACTACTGCACTCAGGTACTGACCCACTCGCAGCCAGGGATGCATTTTCTTCACAACACTCACCATACATATTCACCGTTTTCTATTCTCTCTCTTTTCTTTTGCCCAGGACCCTGATGTGATCAACACGCCCCTGCCTGTGGAGTACGGTCCTACAGTGGAGGAGGAGTTGAGCACTGTGATCCGCCCTGACACCCCAGGCAGTCTGACCCCTCTGCTGCTGGCCCACACTGCCTCCCAGGAGGTCTCTCCCCAGATCAGCAGTCTGTGTCTGGGCCTGGGCATGGGTCATATGTCGCTGCCCCAGCCCCACAAGCCCTGTCTGCTGCGGCCCCAGCAGCTGCCTCAGGAGGTGGCCTCCTACCGCGAGGCCCTGGAGCCCTGCTGGGCCGAGCCTGTTCCTGCTCTGGGTCCAGGTGTCTGCCCTGGGGCCTGGCTCCACCCCGAGCCCCTCAACTGGCCCTGCTCCAGGGACAGTTCCTTCTCAGGCAGCCAGAGGCTAAAAAACAAGACAAAGAACCTGTGGAACCCAACCTATGGCTCCTGGGTGCTGGAGAGCTTTGGTCGGGGGAAGGCAGCCCTATCTCATACCATGTCCATGCCCCTGTCCAGCAGCTACTCCGCCCCCCAGGCAGGTACCCCTACCTCTGACTGCACTGACTCTGGGTGCGATGGCAGCAGTGGCCTCCCTGTCCCTAGCAGTCTGTGCTCCCCGTCCCCCTTCCCGGCCTGCCAGGCCCTCTCTGCTCCCCAGCCCCAGGGTGCACCCAGCCTCAGCCTGGCGTCCTCCCGGAAGGGCCAAGCAGGGGGAGCCAGTGGGGGCCAGGCCCTGGGCATGGACTTGGCTAAGCTGCAGAGCTTCCCCTGTGGCAATGTCAATTATGCCTACGATGAGCACAGCTATGAGGCAGAGAGCCTGCCCCTGGTGGTGCCCAAAGGCCCAAAGCCCTGCCCCAGCACCAGTGCCAGCACCAGCTGTGCCCCCAGCACCTTTTTCTCCTCCTCCTTCTCCACCTGCTCAGGGGCAGGCCTGGGTGCGGCCTCTTCCTGTATGCCCAAACTGCTACTGAAGCGCCACGCCAGCTACGGACACGAGGATGTGAGGAGACACACCAAGCCTGAGAAACCCACCCGGGACAGAGACTCAGGCTTCTCTCTGTCTGAGGACCTCAGTGTCACCCCTGTCTAACCCTGGCCCATGGGGAAGCGGAGCAGAACACTGGAACAGACCCTACACCCCACTGGCCATGCACAGGAACACAATATTGTGTAGTTTTGGTATTACTGATGATGCTTTGTAGTTAGTATAGACGGTGAGAGATTTATATGAAAGCCCACAGTAGCAAGAAAACACAACAGGTTAAAGACAGAAGGAGATGCTGCTTTGCCAGGAGACAGGTAGCATGTTCTCTTCCTGAGGTGGAAGGTGACACAGCCCAAGAAGGCCGTCACTGGCACAGAAGCACATCCAAGCCTCAGAGGATTTCTAGGCCCTAGCTGGAGCCATCTGCAATGTCTGGCATCCATTAAAATGTACAGTGTCTCCTCTGGTTCGGGGCTTTTTTGTTAATCCATTCCTTTCTTCTTTGTTTATAACATTACCTTGTTAGGTTTACACTGGAATGAATGACTGGTATTGACTGCTAAATCAATACTGTGAAAACATATAGGAAGCTATGGTTGCCTATACAGGTGATGGAAAAAGCAGAAAGGAGATTTTCAGTATGTGTGAAAGTGCTGTGATGGATACTGAGTAGACCAGAGAGAGTGTATGAACTTGTGATCACAATTATAATTACTTGTGCTATCTACTGTTCCCTATCTGGCTCATAAGCAAAAGTTAATATCTTGTTTAGAATTGTCATAGTTATTTTTAGATAGCAATTACATTTTATTTAGTCATTCCACACTTATTTTCTTAATACTTTAGTCTGTTTTACCGTATTATACGCATTGTCTACTAATACTTCACCCTCTCTAAATGCATTTCGTCTTATAGTGACTGTTCTCACTCTTTACCGAAGAGGGTTTTAGAGACACCAAGAGCAGAGAATGTGATAGTAGGAGCCCCTCTGTAATTTATCCATCTTGTTCCAACACGGAACATTTTAATACTACTAACTTTCACCTTGGCTACACCAAAAGATGAAATGTTATTATTTGACATTACATTTGTAGCAGTTATACTTAATTTATAACGTGTTTTTGTATATGTTTAAGTGTCTTGTAGTTGATCACTGCCATTGGGTCTGCCAGAGCACTAGTTAGTGTTTGTGATGTAGTACTCTACAGTACATCTTACACTCAACAGGGGGCAGCACTCTCATGAAATACCTAACAGTTTGTGTGTGTATTTCAGTAGAGGGCTTGCTTGCCATTTACTTTTTTATTTCTCAGTATTTATGACACAAGATAACATTTACTATTGTTATGAGCTGCTGTTAAAGCTGTACGGTTGCTGATATACATGTAAGCTTATTACACTGAAATAAAGCATACTGGTTACAATAGTGGTAGGTCACGATAATGTTCCATGGCTCCATGATGCACTTTGTAGCCACCTCAAAGTCTGACGATATTTCTGACTGTAGCCTAAAGATGGACAAGTCTTGTCAAGCTCTTGACAACTTCACTATTACTCATGATTTGTAAATCTGCTGAGACCTTGAGGGATTGTGTTTCTTTTAGGATCCATAGGAGCCTATATATTACAGTGAAAACCCCCTATTCTGATTCTACCTGGTAAGGTACAATCTCCTAAAAAATGTTTGTCTGTGAAAATAATTGCATTTTAGTTCACATGTTTTCCTTTGAATATTGTGTCAAGGCTTAAATTCCACAGATCTAAAGTTGAGTGCCTCTACACAGAAGAACAAAGACTAGAAACTATGCAATATACTTGTTCTTGTATACTTCTACCCCAAATAAATGAAGAAATATTTCTCCCCTTTGTGTTTTATAATACAGCAAGACATATTTTTACTTGTACATGTGAAAGAAATCCCAATACACAACCATTTTCTAACTCATTGGGACAAGGCAATAGTGTTTTACTGAGGTTAGTCTCATGGACTGTCATAATGTAATACTTGCTACAATACTTGCGTGATTCATTTTTCATTCATCCTTCGTCATGATAATGAGATGATCCTAAAGACGCACTGGTGTATGTAATTGTATTAGAATACAGTATGCCTAATGTCTTCAATAAAGTTTGAAAAAATAAAATAGAACATGCTTGATTATCAAAAACTGAAATCAATCAAATCTAATGACACCTTGGAATATGGAATGGGTTGGATATCGATGCAATACTGTCCCTTACATCGATAGTATTGTATGGCTTTCTAGAATATACATGCACTACAATCACAGGTTTGTGTCTGTTTATCAATTTGCATTCATTAAAATTCCCCTAAAATGTATAGTTTGTTCACAAGGCACAGACATACTTTAAAAAACGCAATCCCTTATCTCCATGCTACAATAGCTTCAACAATACGCTGAGATACAATTTGTGGTGCTGAATACAGTACATAGGTAAGCTGTAAGTTTGATTTGCACAGTATGTATACTTTGTGATTGAGGGGACCCTTGAGACTGTATATTACTGCCAGGGTCCTCTAACTACTGGAATGGGGTAGTCCATCCCTCCCAGGTGGCCATAGCTTAAAGGCACTCATTACTTCCTTCACTAGTTCCTTTGTTAGTCAAAGAGCCCAGTGTCCTCATCAGGTTGTCCAGTCCCCACATGTATCCGTCCTCTCGGTTGCCCTCCTGCCAGGGTATGGAGTGGTCCAGAGTCTGTCCCTCTGGTAAAGCTGTAGTCTTGCCGAAGTCAATGAGCCAAACCTCAGCTCGCTCAGTGTGGTCATGAATGAAGAGGAGGGAGCTCCCAATCACCTTGGAGAGAGAAGACTTGTACTCATTACAATAACCACTGGGCATACACTGGTTGAATCAACAGTGTTTCCACATCATTTCAATGAAATTACATTGAACAGACGTGCAATAGACGTTGAATTGACATTTTTGCCCAGTGGGTATTATAATTTATATTATTTACCGGTAAACCTCATAAAAGCTCTTAGATGTGTTTAATATATCTAGTGGGATGAACAAATGTCAACAGAAAACAGGTGCAGATGAACTAAAGCTTCTGTATTCACCTCGTGTCTCTTGAAGAACTCAGATGACATCAGGGCTTGTTGAATTTTTGCTAGTTTACTCAGGTAGGAATTCTGTATTAGAGAGGCAATACGATTATTCTGGCTGTAGAGTTGAGACTTGGGAACCTCCCTTGATAAATTCA
Source organism: Salvelinus fontinalis (assembly GCF_029448725.1). NCBI lineage: Eukaryota > Metazoa > Chordata > Actinopteri > Salmoniformes > Salmonidae > Salvelinus > Salvelinus fontinalis. The sequence goes on along the minus strand of NC_074679.1, from coordinate 17,788,004 downwards.
TTAAATCAATAGAGGTTATATGTCGAGTTCGTTCAATTCTATTTGCTATCTGTCATTCCAACAGGATCTACTGTAGTGCATATTGCCATTTGGGTTGCTCATCATATCCAAATATTTACCAATGTGTATCACTTTTCATGAGATCTTACAAAAGACAGGTAAAGTCAAACCAATTTGTTTGATTGTTCAAGTATTCACTTTACATGAGACAGGTATGTACTGTATGTCTCTACTTGTCAAAAATCAGCAGACCATGCAAATGAATGCGGATGCAACATGATAACAGGTAAGACTAGTAGCTGTCCACCTACTAGTATGTTTGTGTTGTTTGTGGCAAAGTCCCTGAAGATCTGAGTGATATCCTCCTTAGACCGGGTCTTCTTGAAATCCGTATGACACGTCCCGTCAGCTTTCTGAGAGAAGGAACGGTCAATATGTTGATAAGCAGCACTGTCCACGTGCAACAAGGTCAAGGCTCCGACATTACTTTATTGCATACAGTCTGTAATGAACTTCACATGAAAAACTGTGTAAAATGAACCATAAAAAAAGTTTTTAGTCCAGGAATAAGCCTTTTGTATATGTTCTGGTTTAAATGAAAAGGGATCTCTGTGGTTGCGTTTTGAGTGAACTCTGACTGAATTGCTTCCTTTATGTTGACACTCAGGTTGATACATGGGTACTTGCTTTGATGCCTTCGATGCGGAAGCCCAGTGTGTGTGTGGAGCTGAGGGTCTCTCTCCACTGCATGTAGCGGGGTTTGGTGACGGCCCTCTGGAGGTGCTCCTGGGGGCTGGGGGCCTCGCTGTCCACCTCCAGCATCTTGTCAAACAGGTCCCTACGGAGCTTAGGCCGTTCTCGGGCTCGCACCAGCTCCTCCTCCAGATACGTCCTGAGGAGAGGACAACAGGGAGACACGCTGAGGGGCCATGACACTATTCAGCACCATCACGGCTAAGTGACTTTTCATTTGGTCTTGTTGTTTATGATGATAGCTGAGTGGCATTACAGACAATGGCATGTTATACTTAAGCAATAAGGCCCAAGGGGGTGTGGTATATGGCCAATATACCACGGCTAAGGGTGGTTCTTCTGCATGACGCAAAGAGGAGTGCCTGGATACAGCCCTTAGCCGTGGTATATTGGCCATATTCCACAAACCCGTAAGGTGCCTTATTGCTGTTATAAACTGCTTACTGACGTAATTAGAGCAGTAAAAATAAATGTTTTGTCATACCAGTGGTATACCACGGCTGTCAGCCAATCAGCATTCAGGGCTCGAACCACCCAGTTTATAATGTGACCTTCGTATGCTTTAGATGGTAGAATTGACTTTCTAAGGTTTCTATTCAACCTGTATCACTGAAGTGTTACAGATTACACAATAGAAATGTAAAGGTAATGTAGGATTGATCTGACATATGCAGCGTTTACCGTAATGGAAGTCTCCGCCAACACGGGAACATCGCCTTTACATTTAAATCATGCTGCAACGCTGAACTTCCGCAATGCGGATTGAATAGAGCCCTAAGTCTTACTTGGTAGAGTCCTATGTTCAGTGAATTTCAGTTTCATTCTGAACTTCCTCTGTATAAAAGAAGGAAGCAAGGAGGAGACTCCAAAGTACACAGCATGACTGTTAGTTTAACCGGTTGACAGTATGAGTGTTTGTTAGCAGTAGGTGAGAGAGCTTGGGTGGTTGTGTGTGTTTGTCAAAAGGGAGTCACCAGGGACACCCTGTGCCTGCACCCCATCTCCCCACTGTGTGTGTGTGTGTGTGTGTGTGTGTGTGTGTGTGTGTGTGTGTGTGTGTGTGTGTGTGTGTGTGTGTGTGTGTGTGTGTGTGTGTGTGTGTGTGTGTGTGTGTGTGTGTGTGTGTGTGCGTGTGCGTGCGTGTGTGGGTGGTTCTTTCTGGCTGTGTACAGGAAACATGTGGTACAGTAGTGACGGCCTCTCTGTGTGCCTTGACGCCCCACCGACTGTGTGTGGCAGGAAATCCTCAGAGAACCAGTAACAACAGGTGTTTTATCAAGAGCAAACAGAACAGGTTGACAGTCTGTATGTTCTACTATCAGGAGCACTGACGTGTAAGAGGGATATAAATAAATTACAGTAGTCCAACAATGATTTGTTAGTATTTCCTCAAAATTGCTTAATCCTCCTATAGGGCCAGACATATGTAGTATTCTACACATTATTATAGAACAGACATACTGTTGCTCCCTACTCACTACTGCTGCACCATACTCATCTAGCTGCTCCCTACTCACTACTGCTGCACCGTACTCAACTAGCTGCTCCCTACTCACTACTGCTGCACCGTACTCAACTAGCTGCTCCCTACTCACTACTGCTGCACCGTACTCACCTAGCTGCTCCCTACTCACTACTGCTGCGCCGTACTCACCTAGCTGCTCCCTACTCACTACTGCTGCGCCGTACTCACCTAGCTGCTCCCTACTCACTACTGCTGCGCCGTACTCACCTAGCTGCTCCCTACTCACTACTGCTGCTCCCTACTCACTACTGCTGCTCCGTACTCACCTAGCTGCTCCCTACTCACTACTGCTGCGCCGTACTCACCTAGCTGCTCCCTACTCACTACTGCTGCGCCGTACTCACCTAGCTGCTCCCTACTCACTACTGCTGCGCCGTACTCACCTAGCTGCTCCCTACTCACTACTGCTGCTCCCTACTCACTACTGCTGCTCCGTACTCACCTAGCTGCTCCCTACTCACTACTGCTGCGCCGTACTCACCTAGCTGCTCCCTACTCACTACTGCTGCGCCGTACTCACTACTGCTGCTCCGTACTCACCTAGCTGCTCCCTACTCACTACTGCTGCGCCGTACTCACCTAGCTGCTCCCTACTCACTACTGCTGCGCCGTACTCACCTAGCTGCTCCCTACTCACTACTGCTGCTCCCTACTCACTACTGCTGCTCCGTACTCACCTAGCTGCTCCCTACTCACTACTGCTGCTCCCTACTCACTACTGCTGCGCCGTACTCACCTAGCTGCTCCCTACTCACTACTGCTGCTCCCTACTCACTACTGCTGCGCCGTACTCACCTAGCTGCTCCCTACTCACTACTGCTGCTCCCTACTCACTACTGCTGCTCCCTACTCACTACTGCTGCTCCCTTACCTCACTCCCATCTTGCAGTCCATGACACTGGGTCTATCAAAGTTGACTAGTAGATCAGTCATATGTAGGAAGGGATCCCCATCCCTCTCCACCACACCATAATATCCTGGTACAAAGTCCTGAAGCACATCTCCCTGCAGCCTCTCAAAACACAGCTTCTCATTCTCAGAGAACTTCTTCAGAATGGTGCCTTCGCCGCCAGCTTTGAAATTACCTGGAAAAGATAAGCACTGACATTCCACAGCAAACCACTAACGACTGACATTTTCAGATGGAATCTGACATCGTGTGTAATGGGTTAGTATTGTATCAAAGTGGCCAGTAGTATACAGTACTGTCTGTGTTGTGTGCTTTATTTTATGTGGAAGATGTACAGTACACATCATCTTACATTAGCGCTTGGTTCTTGGTATACTGCTGTGATAGGTGAGGGATCACGTCCATGGTGACTGTGTTTTACCTTTGTGTCCCGCTAGTTGAACCCAAGACAGGTTTCTTCTTTGTGGGGAAACAAAAGGCCAGTTGACGATAGTCTTTATCTTCCACCAGGGTTTGCTCTGCTGAAGAAGGACCAAACACAGGAACAGTCAGCTTTACCTCTATGGAGTATCTGTCTCATTATTAACCAGGCAGAGACACTGTCTTCAAGCCAGCGCTCAACAGTAGGGTGTATGTAAATGAAGTTGTACAACGATAATGATCTTGGATAATAATCATGTTTTGAATTCAGTTGATGACGGACAGCTGTCTAAATCACTTGGCCACTGTTACTTGGGTCATTTGCTACTGTATGTCACTAACCCTAGCTTCATGTCCTCGTCCAGGCTCAACTCTAATCCTAGCCTCAAATCTAACCCTGACCCTTAACCCGCAAACATATTAGTATCTTTGCTACATGTTGTCATTTCTATGGAACTCACATTTCCCTACCAGCTGCTGTGTATAGTCACACTTGACTGACTTGCTGTTGCCATGTGATTTGCATTAAGACACAGTCATGGAGATCTTGTTCAACGAGATCTGGATGATTCAGGCATAGAAATTATGACATTGTTTCCCTATGTGTGATGAGATGTTGAGTGAGTCACACATCATGTTCACAGCAGACATGCTTCACAGACAGAAAAGTACTTAGCACGTGCTTGATGACACAGATGATACATAATGTTATTTTTGAGATAGATTTCACCATAGCTAGATGTACAGTGATTCAGGGTTATGACTAAGACAGAGGTCAGAGGTCACTATTCAGTATGCTGAGATTGCAGTAAAAAGAAGTAAAGCCCTGGTCATTGGATTCAGTGAAGAAACGACTCATTCTGTTGAGTGTACACACTCAAAACCAATAACAGCCACCAACCCACAGCCACTCTGAAATGTCACGTGGAATGCTCCACTCACTGGTGTTGTTGATGTGGTGTATAAAGTTGAATTGTTGTTGTAGTAATAGTCGTCTGTGTGGGTGTCATATTTCCACACAGGCCTTCAACCCTCTCTCAAACACATAACCAATAGTAATTGTGACAACCTATTAATCAACATGTATTTTTTTAAAGCCCTGTGCTCTGTCAAGATAAAGAAATATGAACATATAGTCCTTCCATTTGTGGCTACACAGTTATTCTAAAAAAAGTAGTGTAAAAGCTGAAGTAGAATTTCAACATTGTGGAACATGTTTCAATTCCTGAAAATAAATGCTACATTTTAACTGTATGAGGTGTGTTCTCTCACAAACTACAATACAACGCAATGTTTGTAAAAATGTTTATTTCTATAACCCTCTAGATAATACATTCCTGGTTAGTTCTGGGACACACCTTACTTTGTTAAGCCGGGCCTAATGTGGTTGACAGACTGACAGCAAATAAGACGTCTACAATGAGCTGCAAATAGAACCTACTACATAATGAACTCGACCAATTACAATGGCATAACAGTAACAAGAACAGGAACAAGGGAGTAACAATACTGTATGATTCACTCAATACTGTATGATTCACTCAATACTGTATGATTCACTCAAGCTGTTGATTCACTCAATACTGTATGATTCACTCAATACTGTATGATTCACTCAATACTGTATGATTCACTCAAGCTGTTGATTCACTCAATACTGTATGATTCACTCAAGCTGTTGATTCACTCAATACTGTATGATTCACTCAAGCTGTTGATTCACTCAATACTGTATGATTCACTCAATACTGTATGATTCACTCAAGCTGTTGATACACTCAATACTCTATGATTCACTCAATACTGTATGATTCACTCAAGCTGTTGATTCACTCAATACTGTATGATTCACTCAAGCTGTTGATTCACTCAATACTGTATGATTCACTCAAGCTGTTGATTCACTCAATACTGTATGATTCACTCGGTTTCTCAACCTGGCACATTCTAATATGAGCATGCATTAGCATACGTGTATTTGACAAATTGCTAGCATTAATAAATGTGATGTCATAAAAATTCTATTATCTTTTTCACTACAAGTCACTGTCATACTAGAAATACAGAGAACGAGTAACCTAGTGTACAAAGTAGGAGTTTTCATTCTGTATTGAAAGGTCAATACCTAAATGTCAATGTGGCTGAAATTGGCACACAACCATTTGTCATAGACTCATAGGACTATGGGGGTGGCTTGTACTGCAAGTGTGGGGTCTGACTGGACACTCTATCTGCTATAAAGAAAGGGTATAGAGAGTTAATGGAATCCCTGTTTTCAGAACAGGGAGACACTTTTTTCCATTAGCATTGTTCATTTGAATGACTAGAAAGATCAATAAAAGGGTTGGGTATGAGAGCTTTTCAAGTGGTCTGTCATACTGACCTGCCCTCGTTGAAACACTGAACACTGAGCAGTGAGCACCACAATGTACACAGCCTTCCCTTCCAGCAGGGCCAGGCCATGTGTATTCAGTGTGTTTAAAGGAAGTTGACAGCTAAGAGCCTTCTATGGAGATGGCTGAGCATAGCTCTGAAGAGTTTACACAGAGGTACAAAGACACTGATGTCGGAGACAAAGTCAAATATGGCTTCTGACAACAAGCAGATACAGAGGCCTTAGAAGTCGTACATGTTTTTACCGTTCACAAGTGACATTATTTGAGAACTTTGTTGGATCATCATATACACAGCAAAATCTTCAGTGTTAAAAAAAAAACACTGAAAGTGTTGAGTCTGTGGAACCCTATAGTTATTGGAAACAATGTTAAATTAACACACTTCTTAGTGTAAAGCCAAATATTTCCCAGAGTGCCTTACCTTTCGAGTCCTGACGTATGGTCTGAGGTATGAACTTTTATGCACTCATAACTGACCTTTGTACCACTACAGTGAAAAGTGTTTGTACACCTTTAGGAAAAAATCTAAACCTTTTTTCTGAGCGTGAAATACAATGACCTGAAATGCATGGTTTATACAATGACCTGAAATGCATGGTTTATAAGCCACATCAGGCCTGCAAGTCACATTATGCTGGTTTAGGGAAAGGGGGATACCTAGTCAGTTGTACAACTGAATGCATTCAACTGAAATGTGTCTTCCACATTTAACCCAACCCTCTGAATCAGAGATTGCAAGGTGCAACGTGATGTGAAAATCCTATAGGAATCCAGCCAGTGTGGGGATATCCAACTTTTTGAATTTTGTATCATACACAACCTGTATTCAAAATGACTGCCTTGGGAGAAGGCTAAGCTATGAGACTACCTAAAGCATCTAAACTGGGACAACCATTTCAGTACTGGGTGCAGCAATAATTCTAAGTAACATATTTGATTAGTTTAGAAAATGTTGTAATTTATATTTGAGTAGCATAAGATTAATTGATTAATAAATCAATGTACATGCAAAAACATAGATATTGATACAAACAATTCAAAATCAATCTGCAATAGAGCATGCCGGGAAATATGATAATGATGTCAAGGTTTTGGTTCAAAGTAATGTATGAGTTCCAGGCCCCTGTATTAGGATAAAACTAGGCCCTCAAAATAAGACCTTACGAAATACTTATGGTACTGTGTTAAAAAATTTGTTTTTTTATGACAACATATTTGCTTAGGATCTCACTTGGTGAAGTCCATAGTACTGAAAGTGGATGAAAGCAACAACCATGTCCCTCTCTTGCCTAGTTAAATAAAGGTTAAATAAATACAAAAAATAAAATAAATGTTCCGGTGTCTCAACACTTACACTGTTGATTTAACACTCACATTTTCGTTTTTTTAACACTGGAGAATTTGCTGTGTTGGTATTCACAGCTACTTTTAAGTTCTAGGGTTTAAAACTACTGTATTGTCCTGAAATCACAACTGTATCACTACTTTATCAATGCAAGTCATCAGTCAAGTGTTGAAGTCAAATACAGCAACACCCTCAGTCGTCCTGAATCATAGGTCAGGTGTACAGCAGCGCCTGTATTCTGTGCTATAAGACAATGCTAAAACAAGATGGCCGCCTCAGACGAGAGACCAGGGTGATTTCAAACTTTTTGAAGACCATCATACATGAAGGGAGTATACTCAATTAAAGGAAAATTCCACTCAAAAACTAACTTTTGGCATTTGTTTCATTAGTCCATTGTTGACATAGTCCCAAAATGTTTTGCTTGTTAGCACTCAAGTAACTTTCAAAATAAAGAAATCATTTTGCATCATATAATGCTGAGTTTTGCATCACATGATGCAAAATCCATCATACAGGGATGATTTCTGTATTTTGAAAGTTACATGTCTTGAAAACTTGAGTACTGACAAGCAAAACATTTTGGGACTATGTCAACAATGGACTAATGGAACAAATTCCAAAACATTGTTTTTGGGTGGAGTTTTTCTTTAAGATGGGGGGTAATCTAATTCCTTTCCACTTCTGTGTTGTATCACAGACAACTCGATTCATGTCTGAAGATTATCTTTAAGATAGGCCAATAGTTAGCTATCTGACATGATCACAAACAAGTCCAAATAAACCATTATAGTACAGTGCCTGTAATTACCCAAGTGATCAGCGCTAACTTATGACTTGGCTGTTGATTAGCTTTGAAAAATCCTTTCACGTTTCTAAATGTGCCGTTTTTCACTTAGGGTGTGTGTTTGCAATATAAAGATGAAAACGTTACTGAGATCCTAAAAACAACTGATTATACCAGTATCACATGTACTGTATGTGGCTTAATGTCTTGTGTATGAAAGGGTTGTAGACTAATACATTAAGGAAAGGATGTTTAATACAGTCATCAGAAGGCTTACTCCCATTAAAGAATGAAGAAGCACTTCATAAAATTCAGAGAAGAGACATGTGTTTACAGTTATCTTACAACACAGTGCTGAACTATAACCTAGCCCTTCCTCTCCTTTAGGCTCCTTGGCTAATTTAACCTAATAAACACTCAAGATAGTACTTGTGGAGCTCTTTGAAAGCATGCAGGTCTATACATATAATACATGTGATCAAATATCCACCTCAATGTTATTACTTTAGACTTTAGAGAATTACACCCTGCTTTAAGATATGTTCGATATATTGGCTGCACTGTGATTGGAAGTTAAGAACAAATCTAGAAGCTTTTCAACAATCTTTAAAATGATTTTTCATCCAAACATGGTAGTGTACTTGGAAAATATTGTAGATTGATTATTACTTTACACAGAAAAGTTGACTCAGTCATAATAACCAAAACAACTTTAGACCAGATCTGATGTATGCTAGTAGACAAGAATTCCTTATCTCTATACATGTAATGCTCTCAGATAATCACAGATCAGACATTTCAGCAACTGAAAAAGAGCACCACCAACTGGTGGTGGTATCCAAAGAGGTGCATAGGTACAACTCTCCCAGAAGAGGACGTTAGGAACACCAGTTAGGAAGTCCAGGGTGGAGGCTTGTCCATATGAAAAGATCCAAATGTGAGTTGATGTGGAGGACAGGAGTTCACATAGCTTGTCTCAACCTGCGCTCCTACTGGAAACATCTAAAGAGTTCAGAGGCAGATGTAGCAGGCGTAAAAGAAACGCCTGAAACTAGATCCCCCACATTCTGGTCTTGAGGAGAATAAAACAACTGTCGTGGGAGGTTCTCTTCTGCACTGTTCAACCATTCCAGTAAATGTGGAGGAGTTAAGATGGAGTATCGCTGGTTTTCCTTTTGTAGTCTGTGATTGTCTGTAGACCCTGCCACATTCGTCTCGTGTCTGAGCCGTTGAATTGCGACTCCACTTTGTCTCTATACTGACATTTTGCTTGTTTGACTGCTTGCGAGAGGGAATAACTACACTGTTTGTATTCGGTCATATTCCCGGTGACCTTCCCATGGTTAAATGCGGTGGTTCGCGCTTTCAGTTTGCATCTTTCCACGGTTTCTGGTTAGGGTAGATTCCAATAGTCGTGGTCAGATTTGCCGAAAGGAGGGCGGGGGAGGGCCTTGTATGCATGGAGGAAGTTAGAGTAGCAGTAATCCAGTGTTTTTCCAGCGCGAGTGCTACAGTCGATATGCTGATAGAATTTAGGTAGCCTTGTTCTCAAATTTGCTTTGTTAAAATCCCCAGCTACAATAAATGCAGCCTCAGGATATATGGTTTCCAGTTTGCATAAAGTACAGTGAAGTTCCTTGAGGGCCGTCGTGGTATCGGTTTGAGTGGGGATATACACGGCTGTGACAATAACCGAGGAGAATTCTCTTGGGAGATAATACGGTCAGCATTTGATTGTGAGGAATTCTAGGTCAGGTGAACAAAAGGACTTGAGTTCCTGTATGTTGTTACAATTACACCATGAGTCGTTACAAATACACCCCCACCAAAACCAGTTTCTCCAAAACCAGGCGAGTTCCAGCAGGCTCCCTAGGAACCTCCCTAGCAATGGAGCTGTGAATTACCCTCTACGGCAGGACAATAGTCACTCTCTTGTCGGGAGATGGTAACCTACTTGATGCAGCCTGAGATCACAAAGTTTTTGTCTTCAAAACAGGCTGAAGGGTAGGAGAAGGGGTTTCAACAGCCACTCCAGATGTATGTAGTACATTTTTAATGCAGCAAAACCTTCCAGTTGCTGCCCCGTGAAGGCCCTAATCTGGTCCGGGAAGTGGAACCTGGTGCTGAATCTGGAACGTAAGCTTGGGCGGTATCCAGATTGCCATAACTTCATAACGACATAGTGCCATACTGGGATTTGCGGTAATACCGGCACTGAACACAAGGGGAGCTATTTTCAAACCCCACTCTGCCTCTGTAATCCAAAGGTTAGCAATGCTAACAAGTACATGTAAAATCCCATAGAGAATGCTAACTAAATGCTAATTAGCGCATTGCGGACATTTTACACAGTATCTGACCTAAACTATTTTCAGGATAGACATCCCAGCTCATAAAGTTATATAAGTAACTCAAAAATGCTACTCAGTTGGCAGCACGCACAAAATAAATATTAGACAGCAATGCACTTGATCCAGGAGGGTGTTCTCTGCTGTTACCAAGTGAAGCTAGATTTTGGAAGAAGCTAACAATTTAGCTAGATAGCTAGCTACTAAATTGGCAAACCAAATGCACAACTTCAAAGCATTGCGCACATTCTAGACAGTTAACTTAATAGTTATAAGATATGTAGCTGGGAAACATTTAGTGTCACGTCTGCTCCCGCTCCCCCCTCCCCCCTGGAAATTGAGGGCGCCAGGCTGCCCTGCATCACGCACTCCTGCCATCTATTACGCACACCTGCCTTTCCTTGTCACGCACATCAGCGATATTGGACTCACCTGGACTCAATCATCACCTGCTTATTACCTCCCCTATATTTGTCAGTTCCCTTGCTCTGTTCCCCGCTGCTGCAAAAACTGTTATTTGTCTGTGTTACTCGTTTGCTGACTCTGTTCCTGTCTCGTTCCATGTCCATTCCTTATTAAATGTCTGACTCCCCGTACCTGCTTCGTCTCTCCAGCGTCATCCTTGTGACATTAGTTGTGAATTCCATACCATAACTAGATCACCTGGGGCGTGCTGAACAACAGTGAGTGACTCACAAGCCGGTCTCTCATCTTTGTGTGCTTGTAAACAAACACCACGTGACTCATAATGAATCTTCATAATGAAAAATAATGTCACAGGTGAAATGAAGAACGCAATCTTCTGTATCTCCTAATGTCTTGCACAAGATGACTTTAGCTATTTACTTAAAAGGTAGCTACAAATATTCAAATGTATGAAAAAACATTAAAATAGTTTAAACGGTATTTACGGTATTGAAAAACCATCCTTTGGCTATTTCCAAATACCCGGTATACAAGCCTAGTGAAATGGCTTGGGCCTCTGTGGCAGTCGCTGGTCTGGCTGCATCACTGTCATCAGGTTGGCTGACTGGAACACTGTGGACGACGTGGCTGGATGCAGCTCTGGCAAATGCTCGGCTGTCTCAGGGAATGGGAATGGGAGCCGTGGAGGCCGGGTTGGTTACAGCGCCAGCATAGGAGCGTGAATGGACGCCCGTCATGAGTTGACCCCCGGTGCGGCCGGGGGTCAACTCTGGCAGGCCTGGGGTCAACTCTAGCAGGCCTGGGGTCAACTCTGGCAGCTGCTGGACGGACTGGCGCACTGGAGCACAGGGGACTGCATGGCTGGTTGAAGCTCAGGGTTCTGCATTTCTGGCTGGACATGCTGGAGTCCTTGTGGCCATCTGATAGGCCAAGGCACTGGCGAAGGAACAGGCTGAAGAACCTCATGGGGAGCTGGTGACCACCTGACATGCTGGAGTGCGGGTGGCGGCTGAACTAGCTGGCGGGCCAAGCCGGGACCAAGCCATCTGAGGCTGCTGCACTGCCTGGTACACAGGATACAGTTTGTCGGCTCTGTAGTACTCGGGACCTGGGGTGCAGGCCAGGCATTGGGGTACTGCCAGTAACAAGGTGGAGGTAGTGGAGCTGGTGGCTGCTGGACAGTGGTGTCTCTCTGGAGGTCTGGCTTTTTTATGGCGGTTTTGGAGCAGTGGCTTCTTCCTTGCTGAGCGGCCTTTCAGGTTATGTCGATATAGTATTCGTTTGACTTTGGATATAGATACTTTTGTACCTGTTTCCTCCAGCATCTTCACAGGGTGCTTTGCTGTTGTTCTGGGAATTATTTGCACGTTTTACACCAAAGTACGTTAATCTCTAGGAGACAGAACACATCTCCTTCCTGAGCGGTATGACGGCTGCAAGGTCCCATGGTGTTTATACTTGCGTAGTATTGTTTGTACAGATGAACGTGGTAACTTCAGGAGTTTGGAAATTGCTCCCAAGAATGAACCAGACTTGTGGAGGTCTACAATTTTCTTATTGAGGTCTTGGCTGATTTCTTTTGATTTTCCAATGACGTCAAGCAAAGAGGCACTGGGTTTGAAGGTAGGCCTTGAAATACATCCACAGGTACACTTCCAATTGAATCAAATTATGTCAATTAGCCTATCAGAACACTCTAAGCCATGACATCATTTTCTGGAACTTTCCAAGCTGTTTAAAGGCACAGTCAACTTAGTGTATGTAAACTTCTGACCCACTGGTATTGTGATACAGTGAATTATAAGTGAAATAATCTGTCTGTAAACAATTAATGGATAAATTACTTGTGTCATGCACAAAGTAGATGTCCTAACCGACTTGCCAAAACTATTGTTTGTTAACAAGAAATGTGTGGAGTGGTTGAAAAACGAGTTTGAATGACTCCAACCTAAGTGTATGTAAACTTCCAACTTCAATTGTATGAGGACACCAAGGTCCGGACCTCTGTAATTATTTTAATTTATAAATATATATTTTGTATTTCGTTTTTTTTAAGAACTCAATCGGGTCTCAACTTACTGTTGAGAGTTAGAATAGTAGAATACACAAGATGCAACTTTGAAACTTGGTAGAGCATCAGCAGATTTCCTCTTGTTATGTCACCCAATGACAGTCACTCAATTAGCCCACGGCCATGTCAGTTAACATTTGTTGGATTGGTTAATTAGTCTACTGCGTCTAGCCAAACTTGTAGTAATCATGGCCGAATTACCGACTAGGCACCTGCCCTGTGGCCCTGACCTCCAGAGAGACACCATTCATTTTGTTAGTCACTCTCACTCAAATATCATATTAACATGGCATAAGTCATAGCAAAATGTGTAGAATTGCATAAAATTAGCTTGTAAAACCGCAAAAAAAATCTCCCCACCCCATTGCAAAATGGGTCAAAATGTAGGAAGACCTAGCTGTAAAACTGCACCAAAAATAGTTATGTAAAGCAAACATATTTGTTAACCTTTGGTTAATATTTTATTTTCTGCTAACAGATCTCTCTGTACTTAAATTAGAATTTTCAATCCCGGTGCTGAAATAACGTGAGTTAATGTGTAGCAACTAATTGCATAGCTAATAGGATATGTGTTTGTAGATGTACTGAGGTGAATGAACCTACATCAGCCAAGGTGATAATGGTGGGGGAAATCTTTCTTGTTTTTGCTGTTCTCCACATAGCTTCTGGGAGTTAAAATTTGTATAGAAATATAGTGAATGAACTTCAACTCCCGCCTCCCACTGGAATTTCCGGTCCGCCTCTTCTCGCACGGCATGTACGCCTGGGCTGGGGCATGGCATGAACTGCATCCTGTCACTATTGGTCATAACCCTGGACAATTGTTCCTATTCGGCTCGAAGGACCATGAGAAAGATCGTTGGTGGTCTTGAAAGAGGTGCCGGTTCAAATCATAGGTACAACTGTCCCAGCATCCCGGTTAGAGGACATAGAATGACCAGTAGGAGACAGATACACAGTTCACACGTTTATTACCACACTCAACACAGACACACATGGCAAACAAAAAGGAGTAAAGGTGGAAGAGATAGTGGTTTATTGTCAGTGACACACTAAACACCAGTTAGGAAGTCAATGGTGGAGGAATGTCAATTTGAAAAGGTCCAGATATGAGTTCATATGGAGCAGTGCTACCCAACCCTGGTCTTTAAGTACCCCCAAAAGTACACATTTTTATTGTAACCCTTGGACAAGCACACCTCATTCTACCAATCATCAAGCCCTTAATGAATTGAATGAGGTGTGAATTTCCCCCTACTGCAGCACAACAGTCAGGCTCTGGTCGGGGGATGATAACCTACTTGATGCAGCTTGAGGTCACAAAGTTTCTGTCTCTGAAGACAGGCTGAGGGAGGAGGGTTTTCTACAGTAACCACACACAGTGATTGGTTGTTTTTACTACTACTAGTTACTACAGTTATACAAAGTTTGTATAACATTCACCAGTAAATCTGGTTTTATAGTAGCCTCAGGCTGACAGGTAGATCATGGTCAGACTAGGACCAGAATTCCGTCTTGGCATTTCTAACACACTGGACCATTCTTTCCCTGAGGCCCCCATTATTAGCCAGATCATGATCATTTTGCACAAAAAAATAACAGGTTAGACAGGCCCACTAGGCAAAAGATTGACCAGCCCAATTGACCAGCCAGTCTGCCCCCGGTTAGAATAGAATCCAATAGAATATAAGAGAATAGGCTAACTATTTCCCCCCAGAGTTACAGTGCTCTGTTGGGTGTAATTACAACGTAACAACAATATTACTGTATTTGAATGAATAATAGTCTATACTCACTTCACTCGTGTCCTCACACAAATGTTCTAAAGTGATATTTCCCTTGCTCTTTGTCTCGTTGTCACTCAGAATGTCATCCTCTGACTCTTCCAACATGATGGAGGAACCTGTTGAGGAGATCGAGGAGTTTGACATTTTCCGTCGCAGAGAGCCTTCCACATCAGCCCAGTCCTCCTGCTGGATCTCCCGCGAGCAGCCTCCATCTGGGGTTATTGTCACCTGCGGTACACGGAGCGCCTCCATCATACTTGTTTGCACTTGAGTGGAGTTAAACTCAGATAATCTTACTTCTTTCACCTGGCAGAGTTCATCGCGAAGCTCAGATGCTCTGCGGCTTGTTCTGCGCTCTTTAACGAACCCATCACTAATACCAGCGCCAGACAGCCCTGCCTCCTTGGAGGACTTTCGCCTCTTCTCTCTCTCCTTCGGCATTCGACTGATGAACGTGAGCGAGTGTTCACAACCGACGCGGTGTTATCAAAATTGTACGGCGCTACGATTGAATTTAACCGCACTCAATCAAACGTGGCCATCTCAATACAGTAGGCCGACTATTTTTGAGTCCAAGTCTCAGTATATGAAATATTGTGCAATACTGCAATAGGTTTTCATCTGTTTAGGTGTCCGATAAAAGCGAGACGTTTCAGGCGGTCCAATTTGCTGACTGGTGTTTTGGGGAACCCCTTTCCTTAGCTCACATCTCGTCGACAGTGTTAACCAAAGACACACGCTTTTATCTTCCGCATTGATTTCGTCTCTCTTCCTGGCAGAAATATATAGTCAGTGCAATCCGGTATCCTCGGGACGCCCATAAACACTAAACCTTAACTCCCACACTAACCCTTACCGTAACCAGTTGAAATATCAACTTCAATGGGGTAGGGACGTCCTAAGGATCCCGCATAGCAAACATGTTATTTAGAGTTTTCACGTTACTTCCTCATTCAGTCTTGCACTCTGCAAAACAGATATCACCACTGCGCACAAGCGGTAGAGGACCAAAACAGGCTACACCTGTTCCAGCTGTTGTAGTTGTCAACTGGACAAAATCAAGGGGGGTTCAAATCTCTCACTGAAAAACGATGATGTTGAATGAGACATATTTTCACTGTAGCTGCACAAACATTATAATGGCATGATTTATATTCAACCCACTGGGCACACGCTCGTTGAATCAATGTTATTTCCACGTAATTTCAATCCAATTGCATTGAACCAACGTGGAATAGACGTTGAATTGACGTCTGTGCCCAGGGGAAAATATGAGATGAGGGAGGAAACTCTGTCTGCAATATCAAGTCTTTAACATTTTGTGGTATGGCTGCAGACAGTAGCGATATGGTACACTGTTGTTAGCTCACTGACCGTAGATAGTAATTCCTGTGTGTGTGTGTGTGTGTTCTGTGTATACATTAACTTCCAGTCAAATTCTATCCTATCAGAGCATTACTTTAGGACAGTGGCCACCATCTGGCCGCTCTCTAGTGCATTCTTCGTCGATCACCAAACATTTCTTTAAAAACTCAAAAGATAAAGCCTTGCGTTCCTATTTGTTATTCGTTTCGCGCGGTTGACGGTAGTTGCACTTGATTCAGAAGCCCTAGCGCCGTGAAGGAAAAGTGTTCCCATTTTGAACCATTTAATGTGTCTGAAAGTAGGACTCCGCCTCCCCGCCAGCCCCAGAGAGCAAATCAAGTGCACCTATACGACTACCACTGGCCAATCAGATAGCTCAAAATAAGGTGTCCGCACAGTTCTCTAGAGCCATCCACTGTAAAAAGAAGCCTCGAACGCGCAGCAAGATTGGAACTGAGATTTAAAAACTGTAAAACCATGACTAGAGACAACGAATAAAGCACATAGCTTCTGTTTTGATGTGTACGTTAATGTCGAAGTTGTTATTTAGCACTGTCAACACTTTGTTCAACACCCACCTTTATAAGCCATAAAATATCTAAACTTTATAAGCCACAAGCACTGCAGCCGCATGAATGAGTAGGCCTATTGTCAAGTGTTCCAATAAACTTGCGATATTATTAGCGCCTTGTGTATTTTTTAGTATCGAGGAATATTTCACTTTCTCTGGTCATAGGAGTAACAACATGTATTTGTGGGTGAGGCAGAAATAATGCTTTACGACTTGAGTTTCGCCATCAACTGGAGGGATGGAAGGCGGATGGAGGGTGAGTCAGGTGAGGCAGCCTCACCGCTCCTCTCTCCCTTCCCTGAGACTGACCATCAGATGCATGCCATCAATCCAGAAAAAAAGCAAATTATTATGCCCATTTAGCTGTGCCTCACCAGTATTGCAACAAATTATCTATTGCCCGTGTGATCACATACCTACGCTTTAAATATATAATATAACAACATTGGCAGGGTAATTCAAGCATAGCCAATATGCAGTGATAATGTAAACCTAATGGCTACAGAACCTCATGGGTACAGAACTGTTTTTAACTGGTTAATGTTACATAGGCGTATGTTTTGGAAGACATCTAAAAGAAAGCGACAAATCTCGTCTTGACTCAGGGAGGAGGTGAGGGCCCTCGGAGTGTGGTGTCAGGAAAATAACCTCACAATCAACGTCAACAAAACAAAGAAGATGATTGTGGACTTCACGAAACAGCAGAGGGAGCACCCCCCTATCCACATCGACGGGACAGTAGTGGAGAGGGTAGTAAGTTTTAAGTTCCTCGGCGTACACATCACTGACAAACTGAATTGGTCCACCCACACAGACAGCGTTGTGAAGAAGGCGCAGCAGCGCCTCTTCAACCTCAGGAGGCTGAAGAAATTCGGCTTGTCACCAAAAGCACTCACAAACTTCTACAGATGCACAATCGAGAGCATCCTGTCGGGCTGTATCACCGCCTGGTACGGCAACTGCTCCGCCCACAACCGTAAGGCTCTCCAGAGGGTAGTGAGGTCTGCACAACGCATCACCGGGGGCAAACTACCTGCCCTCCAGGACACCTACACCACCCGATGTCACAGGAAGGCCATAAAGATCATCAAGGACAACAACCACCCAAGCCACTGCCTGTTCACCCCGCTATCATCCAGAAGGCGAGGTCAGTACAGGTGCATCAAAGCAGGGACCGAGAGACTGAAAAACAGCTTCTATCTCAAGGCCATCAGACTGTTAAACAGCCACCACTAACATTTAGTGGCCGCTGCCAACATACTGACTCAACTCCAGCCACTTTAATAATGGGAATTGATGGAAATTATGTAAAAATGTACCACTAGCCACTTTAAAAAATGACATTAAATATAATGTTTACATACCCTACATTACTCATCTCATATGTATATGTATATACTGTACTCTATATCATCTACTGCATCTTGCCATCTTTATGTAATACATGTATCACTAGCCACTTTAAACAATGCCACTTTATGTTTACATACCCTACATTACTCATCTCATATATATAGACTGTACACTATACCATCTACTGCATCTTGCCTATGCCGTTCTGTACCATCACTCATTCATATATCTTTATGTACATATTCTTTATCCCTTTACACTTGTGTGTATAAGGTAGTAGTTGTGGAATTGTTAGGTTAGATTACTTGTTGGTTATTACTGCATTGTCGGAACTAGAAGCACAAGCATTTCGCTACACTCGCATTAACATCTGCTAACCATGTGTATTTGACAAATAAAATTTGATTTGATTTGATTTGACTCAGAAAAGGTCGGTGACCACTGTTTAGAATATGAATTGTGATTTTAGCTACCACAGAACGAGGGTTCTTCATTGTATCCTATGCCAGCTACATATGAGTATTCCGATATCTGAGGGATCCTAACTTGTTAAAATACATAATTCTGCGTCCTAACTTTAAGACAACTCCAGCTCAGGAGAGCCTCCCATTTGTTTCATCCATTTTCTTCAGAGAATTCTGCCAGCAGAGGGCACTCATCTAGTAGTTGCTAAATTAATGGAGACCAACGTAGAGGCTCCATTCTCAGGGCACCTGAGCTCTGCTGACATCCAGCGGCAGCATCCAGAACTGCGTAAGAATAATATGACGGCTGCCATTCTGGGGAGAGTGGGGAGAACTGCTCCAGCATTCATCAGCAGCGTGTCCCCCCCAAGCAACTGCGACTAAGGCCAAAGCCACAGGAGACCAATCCTTGGAACCAGTCCTGAGCCTGAATTCAGCATGAAGAGGAATAATTTACATGCTGTTGAGATGACTTACCTATTGCTGTTCTTCTGACCCTATGATCACTCGGCTTCATAGCTGATGCCCCCTGGACGGCTTCAATAACATGGTACCTCATTTTGTTTCTGTCAGCCCCAGCCTCGAACTCTGGTCCTGTATGTACCTAACTGACCCACTCTGCCCATTCATCGCCATTTACCCTTGCTGTCTTAGCTCTCCGATCAGCACCTGTGATTGCTTTATGCCTCTCTCTAATGTCAATATGCCTTGTTTACTGCTGTCTTGGCTAGTTTTTACTGTTTTATTTCAATGTAGAGCCTTCAGTCCCGCTCAAAATGCCTTAGATAGCTCTTTTGTAACCTTATCCTACTCCTCCTCTGTTCCTCTGGTGATGTAGAGTTTAACCCAGGCCCTGTAGCCCCTAGTTCCACTCCTATTCTTCAGGCGCTATCATTTGTTGACTTCTGTAACCGCAAAAGCCTTGGTTCCTTGCATGTTAATATCAGAAGCCTCCCCCCTAAGTTTGTTTTATTCACTGCTTTAGCACACTCTGTCAACCCTGATGTCCTAGCCGTGTCTGAATCCTGGTTTAGGAAGGCCACCAAAAATTCTGAAATTTCAATCCCCAACGACAACATTTCCAACCAAGATAGAACTGGAGGTGGAATTGGGGGTTGAATTGCAATCTACTGCAGAGATAGCCTGCAAAGTTCTGTCATGTTATCCAGGTCTGTACCTAAACAGTTTGAGCTTCTACTTTTAAAAATCCACCTTTCCATAAATAAGTATCTCACTTTTTCCGCTTGTTATAGACCCCCCTCAGCCCCAGCTGTGCCCTGGACACCATATGTGAATAAATTGCCCCCCATTTATCTTCAGAGTTTGTACTGTTAGGTGACCTAAACTGGGATATGCTTAACACCCCGGCCGTCCTACAATCTAAGCTAGATGCCTTCAATCTCACACAAATTATCATAGAACCCACGAGATACAACCCTAAATCCATAACCACGGTCACCCTCATAGATATTATCCTGACCAACCTGCCCTCTAAATACACCTCTGCTCTCTTCAACCAGGATCTCAGCGATCACTGCCTCATTACCTGCGCCTGTAATGGGTTCGCGGTCAAACGACCACCACTCATCACTGTCAAACGCTCCCTAAAACAATTCAGCGAGCAGGCCTTTCTAATCGACCTGGCCAGGGTATCCTGGAAGGATATTGACCTAAGAACATATATAAGAACATATATAGTCCTTGGTTCACTCCAGACCTGACTGCCATTGACCAGCACAAAAACATCCTGTGGCATACTGCACTAGCATCGAATATCCCTCGCGATATGTAACTTTTCAGGGAAGTTAGAAACCAATATAGATAGGCAGTTAGGAAAGCAAAGGCTAGCTTTTTCATACAGACATTTTCATCCAGTAGCACAAACTCCAAAAGGTTCTGGGACACTGTAAAGTTCATGGAGAATAAGAGCACCTCCTCACAGCTGCCCACTGCACAGAGGCTTGGAAACACTGTCACCACCGATAAATCTACGATAATCGATAATTTTAATAAGCATTTTTCCAAGGCTGGCCATGTCTTCCACCTGGCTACCCCTACCCCGGTCAACAGCTCTGCACCCCCCACAGCAACTTGCCCAAGCCTCCCCATTTCTCCTTCACCCAAATCCAGATAGCTGATGTTCTGAAAGAGCTGCAAAATCTGGACCCCTACAAATCAGCTGGGCTAGACAATCTGGACCCTCTCTTTCTAAAATTATCCACCGCAATTGTTGCAACCCCTATTACTAGCCTGTTCAACATCTCTTTCGTATCGTCTGAGATGCCTAAAGATTGGAAAGCTGCCGCGGTCGTCCCCCTCTTCAAAAGGGGTGACACTCTAGACCCAAACTGTTACAGACCTATATCTATCCTACCCTGCCTTTCTATAGTCTTCGAAAAGCCAAGTTAACAAACAGATCACCGACCATTTCGAATCCCACCGTACCTTCTCCGCTATGCCATCTGGTTTCAGAGCTGATCATGGGTGCACCTCAGCCACGCTCAAGGTCCTAAACGATATCATAACCGCCATCGATAAAAGACAATACTGTGCAGCCGTATTCATCGACCTGGTCAAGGCTTTCGACTCTGTCAATTACCCCATTCTTTTAGTCAGACTCAACAGCCTTGGTTTCTCAAATCACTGCCTCGCCTGGTTCACCAACTACTTCTCTGATAGAGTTCAGTGTGTCAAATCGGAGGGCCTGTTGTCCGGACCTCTGGCAATCTCTATGGGGGTGCCACAGGGTTCAATTCTCAGGCTGACTCTTTTCTCTGTAAACATCAATGATGTCGCTCTTGCTGCTGGTGATTCTCTGATCCACCTCTACGCAGACGACACCGTTCTGTATACTTCTGGCCAATCTTTGGACACTGTGTTAACAGACCTTCAGATGAGCTTCAATGCCATACAACACTCCTTCCGTGGCCTCCAACTGCTCCTAAATGCAAGCAAAACTAAATGCATGTTCTTCTATCGATCGCTGCCCGCACCCGCCCGCCCGTCTAGCATTACTACTCTGGACGGTTCTGACTTCGAATATGTGTACAACTACAAATACCTAGGTGTCTGGTTAGACTGTAAACTCTCCTTCCAGACTCACATTGAAACCTGTTTGGGATAGGGGGCAGCATTTTCACGTTCGGATGAAAAGCGTGCCCAGAGTAAACTGCCTGCTACTCAGGCCCAGAAGCTAATACATGCATATTATTAGTCGATTTGGATAGAAAACACTCTGAAGTTTCTAAAACTGTTTGAATGATGTCTGTGAGTATAACAGAACTCATATGGCAGGCGGAAACCTGAGAAAAATCCAACCAGGAAGATTTTGTAGGTTTTCAAGTCATTGCCTTTCAAATATACAGTGTCTATGGGGTCATATTGCACTCCCTAAGGCTTCCACTAGATGTCAACAGTCTTTAGAACCTTGTTTCAGGCTTCTACTATGAAGGGGGAGCGAATAAGAGCTGTTTGAACCAGGTGTCTGGCAGAATGCCATGAGCTAAGTCAGGCACGCGGCCATGAGAGCAAGCTGCTTTCCTTTTCATTTCTAAAGACAAAGGAATTGTCCGGTTGAAACATTATTGAATATTTATGATAAACACATCCTAAAGATTGATTCTATAGATCGTTTGACATGTTTCTACGAACTCTAATAGAACTTTTTTGACTTTTCATCTGGACTTTCGTCTGGACTTGGCCGCACCTTGTGAATTTCGATTGGGGAACTAAACGCGCTAACAAAAAGGTGGTATTTGGACATAAAGATGAACTTTATCGAACAAAACAAACATTTATTGTCGAACTGGGATTCCTGGGAGTGCATTCTGATGAAGATCATCAAAGGTAAGTGAATATTTATGACGCTATTTCTGACTTATATTGACTCCACAACATGGCGGGTATCTGTATGGCTTGTTTTTGTGGCTTAGCGCTGTACTCAGATTATTGCATGGTGTGCTTTTTCCGTAAAGCTTTCATTCTATGCATAACACTTGTATCTTTTATAAAAATGTCTGATGAGTATTTCTGTGAATTGATGTGGCTCTCTGCAAATTCGCCGGATGTTTTCGAGGCACAACATTACTGAACATAACGCGCCAATGTAAACGGAGATTTTTGGATATAAATATGATCTTTATTGAATAAAACAAACATGTATTGTGTAACATGAAGTCCTATGAGTGCCATCTGATGAAGATCATCAAAGGTTAGGTTTTGTGACTCCTCTCTTTGGCTGGAAAATGGTTGTATGTTTTTAGTGACTAGGCGCTGACCTAACATAATCGAATGGTGTGCTTTCGCTGTAAAGCCTTTTTGAAATCGGACACGATGGCTAGATTAACAAGATGTTAAGCTTTAATTTGGTGTTTTGCACTTGTGAATGTAAGAAAGTTAAATATTTATAAATAATATTTTTGAATTTCGCGCTCTGCCATTTCAGCGGATGTTGTCGAGGGGTTCGCCTTAAGATTAACATATGTTTCCCATGCCAATAAAGCCCTTAAATTTAATTGAAATTGAGTGAAGCATCTCACTTCGCTTCTTTCTCCCAAGCCCCTCCCCCTACCACTCACAACAACAAAGATGAGAGAGCACGTCTTCCTCTCCGACAAACTGTTTCAACTTGCTACTTGCATTAGACGTTTGGTCCAACAGAATGGGTCATATGGACACCGAAACACATGGAGACATTATTTTACTGTAATAGAGGAGAAGTTAACCTTTCAAACCATACCCTGTTTTCTCCAGGTCATCTATAAGTCTTTGCTAGGTAAAGCCCCGCCTTATCTCAGCTCACTGATCACCATAGCAGCACCCACCCGTAGCACGCGCTCCAGCAGTATGTTTCACTGGTCACCCCCAAAGCCAACTCCTCCTTTGGCCGCCTTTCGTTCCAGTTCTCTGCTGCCAATGACTTGAACGAATTGCAAAAATCACTGAAGCTGGAGACTTATATCTCCCTCACTATCTTTAAACATCAGCTGTCAGAGCAGCTTACTGATCATTGCACCTGTACATAGCCCATCTGTAAATAGCACACCCAACTACCTAACTCCTTTGCACCCCATTATCTCTACTTGCACATTCATCTTCTGCACATCTATCACTCCAGTGTTTAATTGTTAAATTGTAATTATTTTGCCACTATGACCTATTTATTGCCTTACCTCCCTAATCTTACTACATTTGCACACACTGTATATAGACATTTATGTTGTGTTATTGACTGTATGTTTGTTTATTCCATGTGTAACTCTGTGTTGTTTGTGTCGTACTGCTTTGCTCTATCTTGGCCAGGTCGCAGTTGTAAATGAGAACTTGTTCTCAACTGGCCTACCTGGTTAAATAAAGGTGAAATAAAATAAATACAAAATTAATGATTTGGGGGTTAAAGTAATGTGTACATGTTCTCTCATACCAAGTGAACTTAATTGAAATACCATGTGGGTACCATATGAATGCAGTTTATGAAAAAACAACAGAAACTGCCCAGATAAAATAATATAACTTTATTGAGATGAAGATAAAAAGTAGAAGAATGAACAGGAAAAAACCATGCCCATCTAATGCACTTCTCTTCTAGGTACCCAATGGTTTCCAGCCAGTAGGAGTGCTGGTACGAGACGAAAGACCCAGGGGGCCAAGTGGCATGTGGGCCGAGGTCAGTGCACAGCAGGACAGGGACAAACTCCTGCAGCAAATCACCAGCCAGGAAGAGGAATTGAAACTGCTCAGGACCAAAGGGAGCACAGAGATTTGATGCCAACTGTGGTTGACAACATGAGTTGTGACAGTTACTTGATTCAGGGAGTACAACCTGCCACCCAGCCATCCAGCGGACAAACACCTAAAGCCTAAAGGCTGTTATCTCGTGCCAGAGCACAGGGCACTCATGCCAGTAAGCAGCAAATGAGATCGTACTGTACAGTGTGGTATGGATCTATAATGATCTGTCTATATCGGTAATGATTTATGTGCAGTGAATGCACTGTGGCCCCTCTCTCTGTGTCTCCCTAAGTCTCTCTCTCTCTCTCTCTCTCTTTGAATTGTGTTTTCTGGAAGTATGGGTGTGAAAATAACCAGTAATCAATTGGTAATTAATGTGTAGGTCAATTGCTGATAGCTGTTACATTTTTTATATGTTTTCCTGTAGAGTACATATCTATCTGTGAGTGCTGCCTGCATGTGTGTTTTCTTTATTGATCTTGTCTTTGATTACAGGGTTCAATGAGGGTTGCTACGGCCCTGGGTATCGTTAACGTTTTATAAACCACTCTGTGGGATCCTACAGTACATCATGTGTTCTCTACAAGTATTGACGGATCGCCACGGTACAACATAGAATATCCTCACATGACCTTTAGGAACGCCGCCGTCAGAGATAGTATGCCCAATCAGGGGCTAGTGTATGTGAAATTCCTAAAGGTAGCAAAATGGTGGTGGAGGGTTTTGTAACAACATTTTGTATGGTATGGGGTCATCTAATCAAGACCCAGAACCTATATCATATGATGCAAAAGGCAGCATCATATGATGCAAAATGCATCTTACCGGCTGTATTTCTGTATTCGGAAAGTTATATACCTTAAAAAAAAAAGATTGCTGACATTAAAAATATTTTGGGACTATATCAACAATGAACGAATGAAACAAATGCCAAATGATAGTTTTTGGGTGGAGTGTTCCTTTAAGCAAAACACTATTATACACAATTCTACTAGGAAGGCCCATATCCTATGTGTGAGTACAAAAGTTGCAGTAGGGAGATTGTAAATACAAAAGAGGTCTATTGCAGTAACTTAATAGGGGCAGAGATTTAAGAGGTACTTAGCTTAATATATTGAGTGGCACTAACAGGTGTTAGTGTGAATGTTCTTCCTGAGTGTTCCCACTAAGTATTTGATGTCAGGCGATGTCTTTTGGACAACTTTTCTGGGTCCTACTCCTTTTTTGGGGTCCTTTTTTGGTGCGGTCCGGACTTGATTTCAGCGTCCATGGACGTAGAGTTTTCGTCCGGTCTGGACACAATCTGAACCAATCATAGACGTCCACAGACATCTGGTCAGGACTGGCCTTCATTTAGCCCAAACATAGATGTTTATAATCATAGACATCTCTGTTTCACAAGTTTGTACAGCACAGTAGAGCGCAGCAGAGTACAGTACATTACAGTACACAGTGCAGTAAAGAAAAGTAGAGAATAGTACAGTACAATACAGTAGAGCCCACTACAGTACAGTAAATTATAGTGTACTGTATTGTACCCTACTTTACTCTAATGTACTTTACTGAACTAAACTGTACTGTACTCTACTGAATAAAACTCTACTGTCCTGTACCATATTGTACTTTGCTGTACTCTGTGCTCTACTGTACTAAACTGTGTCATACTCTACTGTGATTTTCAAACTTGTGTAAGATAGCCTAAATTCCTATGATTTGTTCAGATTTGTATCTGGTCCGCACCAACCAAATTTGTTTGGGAGCGGAGCTCATTCGAATAATACCCAGCATGCTTTGCAAGTGTGTGTTTTCACGTTTACATTTTGGTCATTCAGCAGATGCTCTTATGCAGAGTGACTTACAGTCAGTGCATTCAACTAATGTAGATAAACAACAACATATCACAGTCATAACAATAAAAAAAATCTACAACTGTTACTTAGTATGTTATTGTAGTTGAAGTGGTCTGTTGGTTTATTCTGTATGTTGGACTACTTATTCTGTATGTTGGACTACTTTGAACATCGTCGCTGCCAGTTTTAAGGCTTTTGAAAAGCTAACATAAGTGCATTTGACGGATGGGAACAATAATACATACTTTGTTGCAATCTCCAGTTGACTCCTCTTTCCTATGAAGAGGCGTGGACATTTATTATTGTGATATAATGCTTACTTCCTTGAGAATACATAGTAGCTGAAATTTGGCCATAGAATCAATGACCGAAAAATATGTATTTTCAATGTCTGTAAATTACAATTTTTCAACGCCGGAAAACATGTATTTTCGACGTCCGGAAAATACCTATTTTTACCTTTCATTCATCACCTCAAATGCATGTGATGTCAACGTCTGAAAAATACTTATAGAATTCGTATTTTCAATGTAATTTTGATTACTGGGTCATAACTACAATGTGCTTAAAGGGCCAACCAACAGTTGAAACAATAACAGAGCAACTCCCCACCACTGTTTTGGTAAAAAGCTGAGGGATGGGGCTGGAGAAATGTAATCACTCTCAAATTCATAGACAGCTATGGATGTAAGGGTAGACCATACATGATATTAAAAGTATAGTTTTAACCATGTTTTGAGGCTATACAGTGTTTGTTTACTTTGTTTACAAAACATTGGAGGTAAACAAGCTCATATTTTGGGTTCTGATGGGGTACGACAGTTAAACTAAGTAAATTAGGCATTTAAAAGTTATATTCTTCAAGAATCAATATTATTCAATCATAAGTCCAAAAATGGATGTAGCAACTGCTGATTGCCTCTCTAAGGCAAGTGTAGGATGTAATATATTGTATGTCACCATCCAAATGTATCACCTTGTTGAAGTTTAAAGGTCAACCTGTACCCGTGAACTGCAACAATCATATCATGAACTCAATAGCCAAATACCCTTGTCTAATAACTTTCTGACCAATCTGAAAATGAATGATGAACACACGTTATTGACATCTATGTTGGGTCAATAACATTAACAGTGAACAATAGAACAAATGTCTAAACGCATGTCGTTCCATCAGTCTCCCCCCAATCACGGAGAAGAGGCTAATCAGATCAAAACATATGAGCGCAGGTCTGGGCATCGGCAACACAGATAGACAACAACAGATCCACTATGGATCGCTAGTTAAGCACTGGATAAACCGGTTATGTAATGCAAGGTCCCTGATGTGACATCTGGCATTTGCTGTTGAAGCTTCTGTGAGGTAAAAACCAAATCAATCCACCATTGACTCTGTCAGCGTGCGATGGAAAGCTAATTAAAGCCTTGATGCTTGGCTGGTCTTTTTATGCAGTAGCAGCAGCAGCAGTAGCAGTAGCATCCCGCAAAGGCGGAGGTGTTGCTAACATTTGTGATAGCAAATTTCAATTTACAAAAAAAAAATTATGTTTTCGTCTTTTGAGCTTCTAGTCATGAAATCTATGCAGCCTACTCAATCACTTTTTATAGCTACTGTTTACAGGCCTCCTGGGCCATATACAGCGTTCCTCTCTGAGTTCCCTGAATTCCTATCAGACCTTGTAGTCATAGCAGATCATATTCTAATTTTTGGTGATTTTAATATTCATATGGAGAAGTCCACAGACCCACTCCAAAAGTCTTTCGGAGCCATCATCGACTCAGTGGGTTTTGTCCAGCATGTCTCTGGACCTACTCACTGCCACAGTCATACTCTGGACCTAGTTTTGTCCCATGGAATAAATGTTGTAGATCTTAATGTTTTCCCACATAATCCTGGACTATCGGACCACCATTTTATTACGTTTGCAATCGCAACAAATAATCTGCTCAGACCCCAACCAAGGAGCATCAAAAGTCGTGCTATAAATTCTCAGACAACACAAAAATTCCTTGATGCCCTTCCAGACTCCTTCTGCCTACCCAAGGGCGTCGGAGGACAAAAATCAGTTAACCACTTAACTGAGGAACTCAATTTAACCTTGCGCAATACCCTAGATGCAGTTGCACCCCTAAAAACGAAAAACATTTGTCATAAGAAACTAGCTCCCTGGTATACAGAAAATACCCGAGCTTTGAAGCAAGCTTCCAGGAAATTGGAACGGAAATGGCGCCACACCAAACTGGAAGTCTTCCGACTAGCTTGGAAAGACAGTACCGTGCAGTACAGAAGAGCCCTCACTGCTGCTCGATCAGCCTACTTTTCCAACTTAATCGAGGAAAATAAGAACAATCCAAAATTTATTTTTGATACTGTTGCAAAGCTAACTAAAAAGCAGCATTCCCCAAGAGAGGATGGCTTTCACTTCAGCAGTAATAAATTCATGAACTTCTTTGAGGAAAAGATCATGACCATTAGAAAGCAAATTACGGACTCCTCTTTAAATCTGCGTATTCCTCCAGGGCTTAGCTGTCCTGGATCTGCACAGCTCTGCCAAGGCCTGGGATCGGGAGAGACACTTAAGTGTTTTAGTACTATATCTCTTGACACAATGATGAAAATAATCATGGCCTCTAAACCTTCAAGCTGCATACTGGATCCTATTCCTACTAAACTGCTGAAAGAGCTGCTTCCTGTGCTTGGCCCTCCTATGTTGAACATAATAAACAGCTCTCTATCCACCGGATGTGTACCAAACTCACTAAAAGTGGCAGTGATAAAGCCTCTCTTGAAAAAGCCAAACCTTGACCCGGAAAATATAAAAAACTATCGGCCTATGTCGAATCTTCCATTCCTCTCAAAAATTTTAGAAAAAGCTGTTGCGCAGCAACTCACTGCCTTTCTGAAGACAAACAATGTATACGAAATGCTTCAGTCTGGTTTTAGACCCCATCATAGCACTGAGACTGCACTTGTGAAGGTGGTAAATGACCTTTTAATGGCGTCAGACCGAGGCTCTGCATCTGTCCTCGTGCTACTAGACCTTAGTGCTGCCTTTGACACCATCGATCACCACATTCTTTTGGAGAGACTGGAAACCCAAATTGGTCTACACGGACCAGTTCTGGCCTTGTTAATATCTTACCTGTCGGAAAGATATCAGTTTGTCTCTGTGAATGGTTTGTCCTCTGACAAATCAACTGTGCATTTCGGTGTTCCTCAAGGTTCCGTTTTAGGACCACTATTGTTTTCACTATATATTTTACCTCTTGGGGATGTTATTCGAAAACATAATGTTAACTTTCACTGCTATGCGGATGACACACAGCTGTACATTTCAATGAAACATGGTGAAGCCCCAAAATTGCCCTCGCTAGAAGCCTGTGTTTCAGACATAAGGAAGTGGATGGCTGAAAACTTTCTACTTTTAAACTCGGACAAAACAGAGATGCTTGTTCTAGGTCCCAAGAAACAAAGAGATCTTCTGTTAAATCTGACAATTCATCTTGATGGTTGTAAAGTCGTCTCAAATAAAACTGTGAAGGACCTCGGCGTTACTCTTGACCCTGATCTCTCTTTTGACGAACATATCAAGACTGTTTCAAGGACAGCTTTTTTCCATCTACGTAACATTGCAAAAATCAGAAATTTTCTGTCCAAAAATGATGCAGAAAAATTAATACATGCATTTGTTACTTCTAGGTTAGACTACTGCTTTGCTCTACTTTTCGGCTACCCGGATAAAGCACTAAATAAACTTCAGTTAGTGCTAAATACGGCTGCTAGAATCCTGACTAGAACCAAGAAATTTGATCATATTACTCCAGTGCTAGCTTCCCTACACTGGCTTCCTGTTAAGGCAAGGGCTGATTTCAAGGTTTTACTGTTAACCTATAAAGCGTTACATGGGCTTGCTCCTACCTATCTTTCCGAGCTGGTCCTGCCGTACATACCAATACGTACGCTACGGTCACAAGACACAGGCCTCCTAATTGTCCCTAGAATTTCTAAGCAAACAGCGGGAGGCAGGGCTTTCTCCTATAGATCTCCATTTTTATGGAACAGTCTGCCTACCCATGTGAGAGACTCAGACTCGGTCTCAACCTTTAAGTCTTTACTGAAGACTTATCTCTTCAGTAGGTCATATGATTGAGTGTAGTCTGGCCCAGGAGTGTGAAGGTGAACGGAAAGGCTCTGGAGCAACGAACCGCCCTTGCTGTCTCTGCCTGGCCGGTTCCCCTCTCTCCACTGGGATTCTCTGCCTCTAACCCTGTTACAGGGGCTGAGTCACTGGCTTACTGGTGCTCTTTCATGCCGTCCCTGGGAGGGGTGCGTCACTTGAGTGGGTTGAGTTACTGACGTGATCTTCCTGTCTGGGTTGGCGCCCCCCCTTGGTTTGTGCTGTGGTGGAGATCTTTGTTGGCTATACTCGGCCTTGTCTCAGGATTATAAGTTGGTGGTTGAAGATATCCCTCCAGTGGTGCGGGGGCTGTGCTTTGGCAAAGTGGGTGGGGTTATATCCTTCCTATTTGGCCCTGTCCGGGGGTATCTTCGGATGGGGCCACAGTGTCTCCTGACCGCTCCTGTCTCAGCCTCCAGTATTTATGCTGCAGTAGTTTGTGTCGGGGGCTGGGGTCAGCTGGTTATACCTGGAGTACCTCTCCTGTCTTATCCAGTGTCCTGTGTGAATTTAAGTATGCTTTCTCTAATTCTCTCGTTCTCTCTTTCTTTCTCTCTCTGAGAACCTGAGCCCTAGGACCATACGTCAGGACTACCGGGCATGACGACTCCCTGCTGCCCCCAGTCCGCCTGGCCTTGCTGCTATTCCAGTTTCAATGGTTCTGCCTGCGGTTACGGAACCCCTACCTGTCCCAGACCTGCTGTTTTCAACTCTTAATGATCGGCTATGAAAAGCCAACAGATTTATTCCTGATTATTATTTGACCATGCTTGTCATTTATGAACATTTTGAAAATCTTGGCTCTAATTTTCTCCTTCTCTCTTTCTTTCTCTCGGAGGACCTGAGCCCTGGGACCATACGTCGGGACTGCCGGGCGTGGTGGCTCCTTGCTGTCCCCAGTCCGCCTGGCCTTGCTGCTGTTCCGGTTTCAGCTGTTCTGCCTGCGGTTATGGAACCGCCACCTGTCCCAGACCTGTTGTTTTTCAACTCTTAATGATCGGCTATGAAAAGCCAACTGAATATTATTCATGATTATTATTTGACCATGCTTGTCACTTATGAACATTTTTGAACATCTTGGCATAGTTCTGTTATAATCTCCACCCGGCACAGCCAGAAGAGGACTGGCCACCCCTCATAGCCTGGTTCCTCTCTAGGTTTCTTCCTAGGTTTTGGCCTTTCTAGGGAGTTTTTCCTAGCCACCGTGCTTCTACACCTGCATTCTAGCTGTTTGGGGTTTTAGGCTGGGTCTCTGTACAGCACTTCGAGATATTAGCTGATGTACAAAGGGCTATATAAAATAAACTTGATTGATTGATAGCAGCAGCAGTAGCAGCAGCAGTAGTAGTAGCAGCAGCAGCAGTAGCAGCAGCAGCAGTAGTAGTAGTAGTAGCAGCAGCAGTAGTAGCAGTAGTAGTAGTAGTAGTAGCAGCAGTAGTAGCAGTAGTAGTAGTAGCAGCAGCAGTAGTAGCAGTAGCAGCAGCAGCAGTAGTAGCAGCAGCAGTAGTAGCAGTAGCAGCAGTAGTAGTAGCAGTAGCAGCAGCAGCAGCAGTAGCATTAGCAGCAACTCAACTACTATTGTGTAGCCTACTGTAACTTAGCATGGGTATGGCTTGGTATTCAGAACCACACAGTTCAACTCCAGAACAAGGGTATGTGATCCTCTGCTTGTCTTCATGGTTATGCTGTGTGGTATAGAACACCATTAGTCGCAAAAAGATAAAAGGGGAGTAAAATATATTTACAATACCGTTCAAAAGTTTGGGGTCACTTAGAAATGTCCTTGCTTTTGAAAGAAAAACATTTTTTTTGCCCATTACAATAACATCAAATTGATCAGAAATACAGTGTAGACATTGTTAATGTTGTAAATGACTATTGTAGCTGGAAATGGCTGATTTTGAATGGAATATCTACATAGGCTAATTGATCGTTAGAAAACCCTTTGCAATTATGGTAGCATAGCTGAAAACTGTTGTCCTGATTAAAGAGGCAATTAAACTGGCCTTCTTTAGACTAGTTGAGTACCTGGAGCATCAACATCTGTGGGTTTGATTACAGGCTCAAAATGTCCAGAAACAAAAATCTTTCTTCTGAAACTCGTCAGTATATTCTTGTTTTGACAAATGAAGGCTATTCCATGCGAGAAATTTCCAAGAAACTGTCTCTAACCAGAATAGAAAGAGGAGTGGGAGGCCCCGGTGCACAACTGAGCAAGATGACAAGTACATTAGAGTGTCTAGTTTGAGAAACAGACGCCTCACAAGTCCTCAACTGGCAGCTTCATTAAATAGTATCCGCAAAACACCAGTCTCAACGTCAAAAGTGAGGAGCGACTCCGGGAGGCTGGCCTTCTTTTGAACGGTAGTGTATTTTCAGTGGATAAAACCAGTTTAGAAATATTGCTCTGCAACCCAAAATATGTATACAACTCAGTTTGCATGGTGTGTTGTTTTTGGTAGACAATACTTCAACGGCACATAACCAATACTTTGAAATGCAGAGCAAAATAGAGATCACACCAACCAACTCAGAACAAATTCCACTAACTCATTATAATATAACCTAAGCCTACAAAAGTACTCAGTAGTTGGATTGGATAGATTGAGTATATGTTGCACCATGCTGTTCTCTGTCGACATACAAACAATCAAGGGGGGTTGAACACACACACTCCAAAAACAATAACTCCCCAATCAGCTAACTAGACTGAAAAAAAAGTTTCAACGCAACATGCAACAATTTCAAAGATTTCCATGAGCTACAGTTCATATCAGGAAATCAGTCATTATAAATGCATTCATTAGGCCCTAATCTATGGATATCACATGACTGGGAATACAGATATGCATTTGTTGGTCACAGATACCTTAAAAAAAGGTAGGGGTGTGGATCAGAAAACCAGTCAGTATCTGGTGTGACCACCATTTGCCTCATACAGCACGACATATTTCCTTTGCATAGAGTTGATCAGGCTGTTGATTGTGGCCTGTGGACTGTTGTCCCACTCCACTTAAATGGCTGTGCGAAGTTGCAGGATATTGGCGGGAACTGGAACACGCTGCCGTACACGTCAATTCAGAGCATCCCAAACATGCTCAATAGGTGACATGTCTGGTAAGTATGCAGGCCATGGAAGAACTGGGACATTTTCAGCTTCCAGGAATTGTGTACAGAATTGTGTCCTTGCGTCATGGTGCAGTGCATTATCATGCTGAAACATGAGGTGATGGCAGAGGATGAATGGCCTGACAATGGTGCTCAGGATGTTGTCACAGTATCTCTGTGCATTCAAATTGACATTGATAAAATTTTATTTTGTTGTCTGTAGCTTATGCCTGCCCATACCATGACCCCACTGCCACCACATTGTTGACATCAGAAAACCTCTCACCGACACCGTACATGTGGTCAAATTCTCTAAAATGACTTTGGAGGCTGCATATTGTAGATCAATTTACATTCAATTCTCTGGCAACAGCTCTGGAGGACATTCCTGCAGTCTGCATCCCAATTGCACACCCCCTCAAAACATGAGACATCTGTGGCATTGTGTTGTGTGACAAAACTGCACGTTTTAGAGTGGCATTTAATTGTTCCCCTAACAAGGTGCACCTGTGTAATGATCATGCTGTTTATTAATCTGCTTCTTGAAATACCACACCTGTCAGGTGGATGGATTATCTTGACAAAGGAGAAATGCTCACTAACAGGAATGTAAACAAATTTGTGCACAAAAATTGAGAGAAATACGCTTTTTGTGCATATGAAAAAATTCTGGGATCTTTTATTTCAGTTTATGAAACATGGGACCAACATTTTACATGTAGCATTTATATTGTGGTTCAGTATATGAAACCAGACATGAATAATTTAACCAGTGTATCTGGCGTTAAAGATTATTCTAGATTATGATATATTATACATCCCTCATAATCAGATATGAGGGATAGCTGCTCTTACATAACTTTGGCTCAAAAATGCAATACCTGAAGCTCCTAATTAGGAGGGTTGCTGTTATACCTAAAGTGCCGAAGTGGGAAAGAAAAACTATTCACAAAAATACCATCTCTGCAGCGAGCGGGGTATTGTTTGTGGTTAGAGGGCACTAGCTGGGTTGGCACTGTTGGTTGGTGTGGGAGCTGGTGGGGGAGGGGGATGGCGGTGCAGGCAACGCTTTACAATTGCCTGGCAAGATATGCCATGGGGCATTGTCCCTCCCATCGTTGGCGGATCAATCCTCACATCCTGTGAACCCTGTGTGCAACTGCAGCTGACTGACTGACAGAGAGAGATGTGCTTTTGGGACCGGTGCAAAGGACTCAAACTCCATAGTTAAACTCCATAGTTTAACCATACCAATTGGGAAACATGATTCGCATCGAGAGGCAAAGAAAGTACTCATACCATTAATATGTAAGTGCTTGTTTTTCTTTGCTTTGAAATTGTAAAAAATATATATATACATTGGCAAGAAAAAGTATGTGGAAATACCTGGATTTCTGCATAAATTAGTCATAGAATTTGATCTGATCTTCATCTAGGTCACAACAATAGACAAACACAGTCTGCTTAAACTAATAACACACAAACAATGATGCGTTTTCATGTCTTTATTGAACACGCTGTGTAAACATTCACAGTGCAGGGTGGAAAAAGTATGCGAACCCTTGGATTTAATAACTGGTTGACCCTCCTTTGGCAGCAATAACCTCAACCAAACGTTTTCTGTAGTTGCGTATCAGACCTGCACAATGGTCAGGAGTAATTTTGGACCATTCTTTACAAAACTGTTTCAGTTCAGCAATATTCTTGGGATGTCTGGTGTGAACTGCTCTCTTGAGGTCATGCCACAGCGTCTCAGTCTGGTGGAGGTCAGGACTCCAGAAGGCTTATTTTCTTCTGTTGTAGCCATTCTGTTGTTGATTTACTTCTGGGTTTTGGGTCGTTGTCCTGTTGCATCACCCAATTTCTGTTGAGCTTCAATTGGCGGACAGATAGCCTAACATTCTCCTGCAAAATGTCTTGATAAATTTGGTAATTCATTTTTCCGTTGATGATAGCAAGCTGTCCAGGCCCTGAGGCAGCAAAGCAGCCCTTAACCATGATGCTCCCTCCACCATACTTTACAGTTGGGATGAGGTTTTTATGTTGGTGTGCTGTGCCTTTTTTTCTCCACACATAGTGTTGTGTGTTCCTTCCAAACAACTCAACTGTAGTTTAATCTATCCACAGAATATTTTGCCAGTAGCGCTGTGGAACATCTAGGTGCACTTTTGCAAACTTCAGACATGCAGCAATGCTTTTTTTGGACAGCAGTGGCTTCTTCCGTGGTGTACTCCCATGAACACCATTCTTGTTTAGTATTTTACGCATCGTAGACTCGTCAACAGAGATGTTAGCATGTTCCAGAGATTTCTGTAAGTCTTTAGCTGACACTCTAGGATTCTTCTTAACCTCGTTGAGCATTCTGCGCTGTGCTCTTGCAGTCATCTTTGCAGGACAGCTATTCCTAGGGAGAGTAGAAACAGTGCTGAACTTTCTCCATTCATAGACAATCTGTCTTACTGTGGACTGATGAACATCAAGGCTTTTAGAGATACTTTTGTAACCCTTTCCAGCTTTATGCAAGTCAACAATTCTTAATCGTAGGTCTTCTGAGATTTCTTTTGTTCAAGGCATGGTTCACATCAGACAATGATTCTTGTGAATAGCAAACTCAAAATTGTGTGAGTGTTTTTTACAGGGCAAGGCAGCTCTAATCAACATCTCCAATCTCGTCTCATTGATATTTTTTCCACCCTACACTGTGAATGTTTAAATGATGTATTCAATATAGACAAGAAAAATACAATAAGTTCTGTGTTATTAGTTTAAGCACACTGTGTTTGTCTATTGTTGTGACTTAGATGAAGATCAGATAAAAATTTGATGACCAATTTATGCAGAAATCCTTTTAATTCCAAAGGGTTCGCATACTTTTTCTTGCCACTGTATATATTTATATATATACTGCTCTTACTGGCTGCATCATGATGCTGATTTCTAATGCAGTTGCCTTATCAAAATAAAAGATGTGACATTTTTCATTCTGATTATGTAAACAAGAAAGAAAAAAAGTAGGCAGCCAGTACGATGTAGAAAACTGCCCATCACCCTGACCTTTCACTGCCCCCACCTTCCACTTCCCTTACCTTCCACGCCCTGACTTTCCACTGCCCTGACCTTCCACTGTCCTCAACTCCCACTGCCTTGACCTTCCACTGCCCTGACATTCCACTGCTCTGACCTTCCACTGCCACGATTTTCCACTTCCCTTACCTTCCACTGCTCTGAGCTTCCACTGCTCTGACCTTCCATCGCCTTGACCTTCCACTGCCCCCACCTTCCACTGCCATGATTTTCCACTTCCCCGACCTTCCACTGCTCTGACCTTCCACTACCCCAACCTTCCACTGCCCATCCTTCCACTGCCCTGACCTTCCACTGCCCTATCCTTCCACTGCCCCGACCTTCTACTGCCCTATCCTTCCACTGCCCCGACCTTCCACTGCCCTGTACTTCCACTGCTCCGACCTTCCACTGCCCTGTCCTTCCACTGCCCTGATCTTCCACTGCCCCTACCTTCCACTGCCCTGATCTTCCACAGCCACGATCTTCCACTGCCCGACCTTCCACTGCCCTGACCTTCCACTGTCCTCAACTTCCACTGCCCCCACCTTCCACTGCCCTGACCTTCCACTGCCTTGATGTTCCACAGTCCTCACCTTCAACTGCCCCCTCTTCCACTTCCTTGACCTCCCACTGTCCTGACCTTCCACTGCCCTGACCTTCCACTGCCCCACCTTCCACTGTCTTGACCTTCCACTGTCCCTGACTTCAACTGCCCCCACCTTCCACTGCCCTGACCTTCCACTGCCCCACCTTCCACTGCCACCACCTTCCACTGCCCTGACCTTCCACTGCCCCACCTTCCACTGCCCTGACCTACTGCCCTGACCTTTAACTGCCCTGACCTTCAACTGCCCCTACCTTCCACTGCCCTGACCTTCCACTGCCCTGACCTTCCACTGCCACCACCTTCCACTGACCTGACCTTCCACTGCCACCACCTTCCACTGACCTGAACTTCCACTGCCCTGACCTTCCACTGCCACCACCTTCCACTGCCCTGACCTTCCACTGTCCTCAACTTCCACTGCCTTGACCTTCCACTGCCCTGTCATTCCACTGCTCTGACCTTCCACTGCCACGATTTTCCACTTCCCTGACCTTCCACTGCTCTGACCTTCCACTGCTCTGACCTTCCACCGCCTTGACCTTCCACTGCCCCCACCTTCCACTGCCATGATTTTCCACTTCCCTGACCTTCCACGGCTCTGACCTTCCACTACCCTGATCTTCCACTGCCCCTACCTTCCACTGCCCTGATCTTCCACAGCCATGATCTTCCACTGTCCGACCTTCCACTGCCCTGACCTTCCACTGTCCTCAACTTCCACTGCCCCCACCTTCCACTGCCCTGACCTTCCACTGCCTTGATGTTCCACAGTCCTCACCTTCAACTGCCCCCTCTTCCACTTCCTTGACCTCCCACTGTCCTGACCTTCCACTGCCCTGACCTTCCACTGCCCCACCTTCCACTGTCTTGACCTTCCACTGTCCCTGACTTCAACCCCCCCACCTTCCACTGCCCTGACCTTCCACTGCCCCACCTTCCAAAGCCCCTACCTTCCACTGCCCTGACCTTGAACTGCCCCCACCTTCCACTGCCACCACCTTCCACTGCCCTGATTTTACACTGCCCCCACCTTCCACTGCCCTGACCTTCCACTGCCACCACCTTCCACTGACCTGACCTTCCACTGTCCTGACCTTCCACTGCCACCACCTTCCACTGACCTGAACTTCCACTGCCACCACCTTCCACTGACCTGAACTTCCACTGCCCTGACCTTCCACTGCCACCACCTTCCACTGCCCTGACCTTCCACTGCCACCACCTTCCACTGACCTGACCTTCCACTGTCCTGACCTTCCACTGCCACCACCTTCCACTGCCCTGACCTTGCACTGCCCCCACCTTCCACTGCCCCCACCTTCCACTTCCCTGACTTTCCACTGCCCTTACTTTCCACTGCCCCTCACCTTCCACTGCCCCACCTTCCATTGCCCTGACATTTCACTGCCCCGAACCTCCACTGCCCGACCTTCCATGGCTGACATTCCACTGCCAACCTTCCACTGTCCTTAACTTCCACTGTCCTCAACTTCCACTGCCCCTACCTTCCACTTTCCTGACCATCCACTGCCCTGATCTTCCAATGCCCACTACCCTGACATTCCACTGTTCTCACCTTCCACTGACCCCCGACTTCCACTGCCCCACCTTCCACTGCCCTGACCTTCCACTGCCCTATCCTTCCACTGCCCTATCCTTTCACTGCCCCCACCTTCCACTGCCCTGACCTTCCACTGCCCTGACCTTCCACTGCCCCTACCTTACACTGCCATGACCTTCCACTGCCCTGATCTTCCAATGCCCACTACCCTGACATTCCACTGTTCTCACTTTCCACTGACCCCCACCTTCCACTGCCCTATCATTCCACTGCCCTGACCTTCCACTGCCCTATCATTCCACTGCCCTGATCTTCCACTGCACTGCCCCTACCTTCCACTGCCCTGACCTTCCACTGCCCTATCCTTCCACTGCCCCGACCTTCTACTGCCCTATCCTTCCACTGCCCCAACCTTCCACTGCCCTATCCTTCCACTGCCCCGACCTTCCACTGCCCTGTCCTTCCACTGCCCTGATCTTCCACTGCCCCTACCTTCCACTGTCCTCAACTTCCACTGCCCCCACCTTCCACTGTCCTCAACTTCCACTGCCCCCACCTTCCACTGCCCTGACCTTCCACTGCCTTGATGTTCCACGGTCCTCACCTTCAACTGCCCCCTCTTCCACTTCCTTGACCTCCCACTGTCCTGACCTTCCACTGCCCTGACCTTCCACTGCCCTGACCTTCCACTGCCCTGACCTTCCACTGCCCCACCTTCCACTGTCTTGACCTTCCACTGTCCCTGACTTCAACTGCCCCCACCTTCCACTGCCCTGACCTTCCACTGCCCCACCTTCCAAAGCCCCACCGTCCACTGCCCCTACCTTCCACTGCCCTGACCTTGAACTGCCCCCACCTTCCACTGCCACCACCTTCCACTGCCCTGATTTTACACTGTCCCCACCTTCCACTGCCCTGACCTACTGCCCTGACCTTCAACTGCCCTGACCTTCAACTGCCCCTACCTTCCACTGCCCTGACCTTCCACTGCTCTGACCTTCCACTGCCACTGACCTGACCTTCCACTGTCCTGACCTTCCACTGCCACCACCTTCCACTGCCACCACCTTCCACTGACCTGACTTTCCACTGCCCTGACCTTCCACTGCCACCACCTTCCACTGACCTGACCTTCCACTGCCCTGACCTTCCACCACCTTCCACTGCCCTGACCTTGCACTGCCCCCACTTTCCACTGCCCCCACCTTCCACTTCCCTGACTTTCCACTGCCCTTACTTTCCACTGCCCCTCACCTTCCACTGCCCCACCTTCCATTGCCCTGACATTCCACTGCCCCGAACCTCCACTGCCCGACCTTCCATGGCTGACATTCCACTGCCAACCTTCCACTGTCCATACCTTCCACTGTCCTTAACTTCCACTGTCCTCAACTTCCACTGCCCCTACCTTCCACTTTCCTGACCATCCACTGCCCTGATCTTCCAATGCCCACTACCCTGACATTCCACTGTTCTCACCTTCCACTGACCCCCACCTTCCACTGCCCCCACCTTCCACTGCCCTGACCTTCCACTGCCCTATCCTTCCACTGCCCTGATCTTCCACTGCCCTATCCTTCCACTGCCCTGACCTTCCACTGCCCTATCCTTCCACTGCCCTGATCTTCCACTGCCCTATCCTTCCACTGCCCTGACCTTCCACTGCCCTATCCTTCCACTGCCCTGACCTTCCACTGCCCTATCCTTCCACTGCCCTGACCTTCCACTGCCCTATCCTTCCACTACCCTGACATTCCACTGTTCTCACCTTCCACTGACCCCCACCTTCCACTGCCCCCACCTTCCACTGCCCTGACCTTCCACTGCCCTATCCTTCCACTGCCCTGATCTTCCACTGCCCTATCCTTCCACTGCCCTATCCTTCCACTGCCCTCCATTCATTGCATGATGATTATTAACATGGTATGTTTTCAATTGTAGTTATAAACTAACTGTTAACAGAAAATATATGCATAATAAATCCCTCTGGTCTCTCTCTCTCCAGTGTGAGGACATGTTGCAGTAAAGACCAGTGAGCTGTGAGACCATGGGGGACTGGAACCTGCTGGGCAGCATCTTGGAGGAAGTACATGTCCACTCCACCATCGTAGGAAAGATCTGGCTCACCATCCTCCTCATCTTCCGCATGCTGGTGCTGGGCGTGGCGGCCGAGGATGTGTGGAACGATGAACAGAGCGAGTTCATCTGCAACACGGACCAGCCGGGCTGCAAGACCGTCTGTTACGACCAGGCCTTCCCCATCTCCCTCATCCGCTTCTGGGTCCTGCAGGTCATCTTCGTGTCCTCACCCTCCCTCGTCTACATGGGCCACGCGCTCTACCGCCTGCGCGCCCTGGAGAAGGAGAGGCACCGGCGGAGGGTCCAGCTGAAGGCAGAGCTGGGGGAGACGGAGGCACTGGTGGAGGAGCACAAGCACATTGAGAAGGAGTTGAAGAGGCTGGAGGAGCAGAGGAAGGTGAAGAAGGCTCCACTGAGAGGGTCCCTGCTGCGGACGTACGTCATCCATATCCTAACGCGCTCCGTGGTGGAGGTGGGCTTCATCATGGGCCAGTATATCCTGTATGGCATCGGACTGGAGCCTTTGTATAAATGCGAGAGGATGCCTTGCCCCAACAGTGTGGACTGTTACGTGTCCAGGCCCACGGAGAAAACAGTGTTCATGGTGTTCATGATTGTCATCGCCGGGGTGTCTCTCTTCCTGAACCTAATGGAGATTTCCCACCTGGGCATCAGGAAAATCCAACAGACTCTGAAGGGAGACATGTACCCAGCAGACAATGACAATTTGATTTACAAGCTGAAGAAGAACGCGACGATACAGCATCTGTGTGTGATGAGGAACCTGTCTCCTCACAACGGGCCGCTGACTCAGACCATCTTCAAAGTAATTCCTGAGAAGGACCTGGACCCAATGGACCCACCTCCCCACTACATACCTAACCATGAGGTGCCCAGGCACAACAACATGGCTCCTGGCCATTATTTTGCGAACTGCACTGGCCTCCAGCCCCATCAGCAATACCAGCAGCAGCAGCTTCAGCAACGTGAGCCCAGCCAGGGGATGATCCAGACCTTGCACCTCCAGGGAGCCCCAGAGAAACAAACCACCGCCATGGTGGACCAGCTCCCTCGAGCCTATAGAGGAGCTGTCTTGAATGGGGATAGTGGGCCCAGGAACCTGCAGGGCCAGACGATCAATGAGGACCCCAACTTACACCCCCAAGACCACTACCAGCCCAGCCACATGGAAGTAGTGTCTATGGCAACGCACAGACCCAGCATCACGACAGCACACAGACCCAGCTTGGCTCTGAGGGACACAGACCTGGAGGAGGAGAGGAGGGACTCCATGGGTAGCGACTTCCTCTTCCCCAACCCAGGAAGGAAGCAAAGCTTCAAATCTCGTATGCCCTCTGAGAGCATGTCCACCATCAGTGATTACAGTAGCAACTCTCCACGGAGCTCAGATTCCGAGCTGGGTGACATGGTGGACATGCCAATGATGCCACCCCCTGGAAGGAGAATGTCAATGGCAAGTAGAGCCAAGAGACAGGCAGCATCTGACCTGGTGGTTTAGAGAGCCATTACTACTGTGTAAAATGAGGTTATAACAACATTGCATAGCAAAGCATGAGATGGGAAGGGAGAGAGAGAGAGAGAGAGAGAGAGAGAGAGAGAGAGAGAGAGAGAGAGAGAGAGAGAGAGAGAGAGAGAGAGAGAGAGAGAGAGAGAGAGAGAGAGAGAGAGAGAGAGAGAGAGAGAGAGAGAGAGAGAGAGAGAGAGAGAGAGAGAGAGATCTTTCATCACTCCACCTCCACTCGGCACGAACCAGGGGGGGACATTTCACCACTGTAACTAGGAGAAACAGTGAAAGAGCGAGGGACAAAGAGAATGCTAAAGTTGTGAATATTTTGTGTCAACTAGTGTCAATGTGTTATCTATAGCCTCTCTCAATCCCACATGTTCTCTCTCTTTCAGAGTGTATTCTTGGACATTTCCTCTATCATGAAAAAGTGAAGAGGGACGAGAGCAAAAATAGACCCCAGGAGTTGCCTACGAGTGAAACAACACACAGGAGATATCAATAGCACTGC
Organism: Salvelinus fontinalis; assembly: GCF_029448725.1. Taxonomy (NCBI): domain Eukaryota; kingdom Metazoa; phylum Chordata; class Actinopteri; order Salmoniformes; family Salmonidae; genus Salvelinus; species Salvelinus fontinalis. The sequence continues at coordinate 17,745,268 of NC_074679.1, read as the reverse complement.
GCCCATCATTGATTGGTTCTCCAGATTAAATTGGGCCAAAAACAGCCACCAACCCATGCCAAGTCAAATGTGGTCATAGGCAGTGCTGTTTCCCCAGTGTATTTTAAATTCAAAGCACCTCATTAAAATGCCTACAATCTCCAAATGAGTGACATTGTATGTGGTTGATTGTGGCCGAAAGGGAAAATGATTGTGCACATCAAGAGGAACGTGTGAAGTGTGAGCACTTAAAATGATTGTGATAAATGAATGTTGGTGAGTATGCAAACCATGGAAAATGTCATCTTGTCCCTGGAAAAACTTTTATATGAGCATTCACTTTTATAAACCTTTTATTTAGTTTGAACTTTTTTAAGTTAAACATTCAACAATAGATTCTTATGAGTGTGTAGTTGTTTGATACACAATCTTAATTCATGACATTAAATGCTTATTTACTAAAACTGAAAATCACTTTTTGTCATCGTCTTTGATGGATTATTTTTGAGATATATCATAATTTTACACTAAAAAATATACAAAGAATTGGCGCATGCTATTTGTTTTAATCCGTAAACAGAAATTGCGTCTTGACAAAAAGTTTTCTTCCAAAACATTTGCATGTCAAATTAACAAAAACAACAGTTACATAATATTTACAATATAACAAACTCAGGCAATTTGAACATTAAAAGCTAAAAAGGGAAAAGTGAAACAGCTGATATCTTTCGTCTTGCGGTTTACTCAAATTACACATAAAAAATATCTCACCAAAAATCTACAAATACAATAATAACCATAGAAACAAAACCACACACAACGTATTCCAACTGTACAGTCCTTGACCAAAAATGAGAGGTATGCAGAATTGCAGGTAGATAAGTGTAAGAGTCCATAAAGTTCATGAGGCATAACCTCTGCATACACTCAGGCTGGGATTCAATCAAACCTGCACCGTGGAAAAATAACATTGTTAATGCACATTAAGAGAAAATGCGACTATGTTTTCCCCAAACAAGTAAACATTGTGGTTGTACTGAAATCAGTCATTTCTTTCATGGTATGGACAGAATGTTATTTTTCCACAGTATGGTTTTAAATTGACACCTTCCCTTCCCTTTCACGTGAGTTTGGCCTTTGAAACCTCTAAGGCAAGACTTGGAGCTGCATTTGTCAAACATACGTTTAAAATCTTGTGTGAACACATCATCCACTTACAATTGTATGTTCCATTTTAAAAACAGTTCAAAACCCAAACGTATCAATCCAATGATGCAAAGTCTCTTGTCATGGAAAAATCCTTAAAAAACACAAACATGTTACACAGACTTTTGTAAACACTTTTACCGCTTTAAACGTTTGCTTAATTTGTACTAAATAAGGACATTGTGAATCATAAAACAAAGAAAAGATTTGTCTTTCATCCAAATTGTCAGTAAAAACAACAACCATTAAAAATCACAAGAATCAATGTTAGGAAATGTACAGGCCTACATTTTGTGCCAACAATTCATCCCCACAGAAACATTGTCAAAATAAATAACTGAACATGTTTTTATTTATTTTTCAAATTCAAAAATATCAAAATGGGGTGATCGGTATATTCAGTGTACTCAGAGTAACAGTACATTCTGTGGAGCTCTGTCATTGGTACTTTATACTGTGAGGAAAACTAAAGGATGTCAATTGAAATTCCCAGAATATGACATTGGAAAGTTCCTAGAGAAAACAACAAAGAAACCACTAATCTAACCATGACACATGCTACAGAACGATCTTCCACAATGGAATAATTTGGCATTACCATGGACCAACAACTATCTAAGCATCTCTTTGAATTAGTATTCAACATTTCATCTGATAATACACCATTAGGAATACTGGACAAGTTTAGAGGATAAATTGCACTCTTATATTTAAGGATTATCAAACCAGGAATATGTGGTGACTTCCACTTCCACCCCAATTCTTTAATACATCTGATTCACACTAAATGTAATGGAAAATACCTCAGAACAAAATATTACATTTTCACCACGTGGGACAATACATTTCTACCTCTAAAAGAGCAATATGGTTTAGATAAGAATGATAGTCTTTGACACCATTTATATTTGTTGAATATAATTTAAGTAAGTACTTGGCTTGGGAGTTTTTCATTTCTAAGTGCCAATGTCAATGCATTTGCTAGTGTAAATGCATTGTTAGTATAAATGAGATAGATTACCTCTGAACGGTGCAAACGGTACCTCTACCGCTGAATGGTGCAAACGGTACCTCTACCGCTGAACGGTGCAAACGGTACCTCTACCGTTGAACGGTGCAATACGTTTTTGTTTTTCTTCTATTTCCCACTTTAGCTACTGTGTGTTGATTCCTTTCTTTCACCATAGATGTTACTGTGTGTTGATTCCTTTCTTTCTTTCACCATAGATGCTACTGTGTGTTAAAGGCAAAAGAGGAATGTACATAAACAATGCAGGAAAAAGAAAGTGAGAAATTAGAACTGAAGGAAACTTTGCATATGAGAGTTCATTCTACTCGCAGCTATATAGAAGAACTCTTCAGATGTACAATTTGAAATTAAATAGCTTTTTACAGAGACATTATTGAACATTATTAAACATTCAGAGGAATTCCTGAGTTTACTCCCATGATGGGAGAGAGGGAGGGAGGGAGGGAGAGACAGAAATAGAGAGAGAGAGAGGGGAAGCTGCCAGAGCAATGTTGTATGGAGTTTGATATCTCCAAAATACCTGTTTAAAAGTATTGCTGATAAGACAACTGTAGTGTCATCCTTTAAAAAACACAGAGAACAAATGTACTTCAAACTTTATACATCAAGGTAGCGATGTGTGTCATAATAACAATAAAAACACACCCTGTTACTAGCTATTCATTTTCCGTTGCTAGCTAGATACAGTCCTGTCTGGGCTGTTCTTCTGTTGTACATTTCTCAGTCATCTCCTGAGAGAAATCCACCGAAACAGTGGGGCTACACACACCCGTAGACGCTCCAGGCTCCAGGGAAGACTCAGGGTCCTCCTGCCCTAGGACAGATACATCTATCTCCCCACTGCCCTGCCGCCTCTGCCCAGCGCCAACGGCTCTCTCCATGGGGCTTTCAGAGGGGCAGGGGGACTTGACCTGGCTGCCCTCTGAGGTGGGGGAGCCTGGGTTGGAGGTGAGGTCGATGCTGGCCGTGATGGAGATGCTGTTGGTGGTGGCAGTAGGATCTCTGGACCTGTGTGTAGGGAGCAGAGCGTGGGTCTTCTCGTGGTTCCCCTGTACCTCCCTGCACACCTCCTGGGACACAGCCTGGGACAGGTAGGAGAGGTTCTGCCACAGCTCACCCATACACACCTTCAGCTGGTTCCTCTCACTCAGCAGCTTGTCCTTGTCATGCACCTGCAAGGACACACATACAGTACATGACTGTTATGGGTACACTGAGAATACACACACACCGTACACACATTGAATACACACATAGCTTACACACATTGAATACACACATAGTTTGCATACACTGAATACACACACAGCTTACATACATTGAATACACATACAGCTTACACACACATCTTACACACATTGAATACACACACAGTTTGCATACATTGAATACACACACAGCTTACACACATTGAATACACACACAGCTTAGACACATTGAATACACACACAGCTTACACACATTGAATATACACACAGCTTACACACATTGAATACACACACAGCTTACACAGATTGAATACACACACAGCTTACACAGATTGAATACACACACAGCTTACACACATTGAATACACACACAGCTTACACACATTGAATACACACACAGCTTACACACATTGAATACACACCTAGAGAATCAATATGTACACAGTACATAACCACAAACACACAGACAACCACATGCATAAGGAAACACAAATTAAACCATTTTTAAAAGTGACAGTACTACAAATGCTAACAGTAGAGATTAAACTTTTCATTGTATAATAAGTAGACCTGAGTCTTAACATGGACATTTTAGTCATTTAGCAGCCTTATCTAGAGTGCATACATTTTCATACTATTCCCCCGTAGGAGTGGAACCCACAACCCTGGCATTGCAAGCACCATGCTACCAACAGGACCATTACAACAGTGTATGTACCAGTCTGTGTATCTCCACCTCCAGGTTCTGGATGCAGTCCAGCTTTCTCTTGCGGCAGCGCTGGGCGGCGATGCGGTTCTTACTGCGCCGCCGGAGGTCGTGGATGAACTCCAGCTGCTCTGAGGTCAGTTTGTGCATCTTTATCATGATCTGGAAGTCATTACGCGGAAGATTGGTGATCTGATCCACCGGGAAGGGAAGTTTGACCTTAACAAACACAGAGGAATGCATTAGAGATATACAGTAGTTTCTACCTGGTGTACAATTCAAAACAACTTTCTTGTCCATGATACAGCAAGCAATGGACATTTGTCCTCTGCTCTCATTACTCAACTCCCCCAGATAGCATCCATCTCACACAGTTGTACCCACCCAGCCCACTAGGTGGCACTGTTATTCTACCTCTAATAGATGGTCAGAGCCTGTGCATGGTACTCCACTTATTTGAAATCAATCGCTTACAGTGTAATAGACAATAACTGTAGGATAAAATTAGTAATTTACTTACAATTGACACAAACTATTGTAGAAAAATACAGATTAACTGATGTTCTCAAATTGATGTTTGAGATACAATAAAGTTCTCAGTTTACGTCATAAGGAACTCCTCCATCGTCTGAATGATGTTCCCATTTGAAAGTGCTATCATTCAGTGTTTAATAATGGGTCAGTATATGCTGTGTGACGTTCTGCCATGTGTCTCACAGAGAGTTGGGTAGAGGCAGGGGACTGAGGGAGTGCTCCGTTTCAGCTGTGATCTTGGGGGGCCTTTTCTGTCTCTCTGTCTCTCTGTCTGTCTCTCTCTCTGTGTCTCTGAGTCTCTCTCGCTCTGTCTGTGTCTCTCTCTTTCTTCTCTCTCTCTATTGTTCTGGTTTCTCTTTTTAACTCTACATCCCTCCTGTCAGTTCATTACTCTGCTCTGTGAGTGGGCCAGCACTGACATGATGGCCTCATCTGTGTCAACTGGTGTGTGTCTGTGTGTGTGTGTGGGGGGGGGGGGGGGGGGGTGAGTGCGTGCGTGCGTGCGTATTATATGGGCCAGGTCCTGGCCCTGTCTTCAGGCAGGGGGCTCGCCTAGCACACTGTCCCAGTTAGGAGGGTCTAAACTGGGTGAGGGTGCCAGATGGTGGAGGGTACAGGGACACCTGTCCGTTCTGTCTGAACCAAGTGTCAGCGCTGAGAACTGCTATGAGCATATGGAGACACACAAACACACATGCACGCACACACACATTTCAGCTCCTTTTCCGACTTGAGAGAGAAAAATCGGGAAAGCATTAACCCTCATTATGAACGAAATCTAATTCAATAAAAAATTGACACCTCTACGGAACTCTACCTACCCGAGCATTATATCCATTGCTTTCCATTCATCTAAAAACAGCTGTGATAAAAAGCTCAATGATTCTGTCCATCACTGTTTGTGTATTTTCAGCAGTCATTCATTGTATTACATCAATCTCTTTCCCACTCACACCGTTCCACCAGCCTGTCTCTCACTGACTCACCATTGGTTCTGAAATAAAGTTGATATAGATTAGTTAATAGAAGACGCTGCTGATTGTGTGTGAGTCTCTCAGAGCGGCTGAATGACAGACTTCAGCACACAGTGGAGCACAAGAAGAATCGTCTAATTTCTCTCCACACAGCAACATGAGAGATGGAGTGGGCGCTTAAGCATTGCCATGGCAATCCCTGCGGTTCTCTTAAAGTAAACAAAGAGTTTGAAATCAAGGTCTTATCCTTAGAGGCTTTAGGCTGTGAATAGGGGAGATTGGCTTGTATGGACGGATGGAGTGTGCATGGATGGGCCATGACTATAGCTTTAGAGGTGAATAGCATCCAGACATTTTGTCAAACAGAAATCTCACAGATGACTGAGACTATTACTGTTCTAAGCTCTCTAGGCTCTTCTTCCCCAGAACAACAGTTGTCATATACTGTACAGTTAACTAGTCTATTCAATTTCCTGTCGCTCTCTCTCTTTCTGTCTTAAGTCTTCACCACTGCTTTGTTAGCAGTTCATAAAGAGGACTGGTCCTAGCTATTTGTTCAGATATTTATCCCTTTTGGTTTTAAGAAGTAACTCTGACAACCATCAAAACATAATTATTACAACACAGTTCATCTTCCCAGCCATAACACTAACCGTGTGGTATCTCTCTGACACAGTAACATTTTGTCAGAGCAATTTTAGTTGTTGGCAAAACGCATTTTGAATAGCACAGATCACAATTTCAATATGTAGTATAGATAGATAAATTATACTGACTTCGGGACCTGGCTCTCTGGCAGGGCCAGACTCACTGTCTCCCTCTGAGAAGGACCCGGATTCATCAGTGGAGTTGGCCCCATACGACCGTTCACACTTGATCTTGGTGCGGCCCTGAGAGAAGATGGCTTCCCCTACCACCATCCCACTGTGCTCCCTCTGCTCCCCCACCAGGCAGCGAGCCAAGCCTGAGCCCGACACAGAGCATGGGGAAGAGGAGAAGTCAAACTGAGGCAGGCTGGAGGGCGAGTCCCCACTGCCCCCGTCCTCCAGGTAGGAGAAAGATGAGCAGGAGCTGGAGGTGCGTGTGCGTGGCTCGCAGGCGGGGGAGCAGGGGGAGATCTTTATGGGCAGAGGGCAGCTGGTGGTGGGCCGCGGTCGGCAGGCCATAGTCGGCAGGGGGTCCTGGAGGGCGGTGGGGGGGGTGGTGGAGGAGGGTAGGGGAGAGTATGTCTGGTGGAAGGGGAGAGACTGACTAACCCCTGTCCACAGGGATTTCGAGGTGATCTCCAACAGATCTTTTTCCAGAGACTTCCGGTCAGAGTAGGATTGAGATGGTGTTCCCAGATGGTCACATGCCCCGGGGGAGAAAATGACGCTGCTGCGGCGATCCAACTCTACTTCCTGTTTGCTGACTCCGTCTGAGACAAGGGGCTTCATTGCCATGCCCTCTACTACCCCCTCTATGTCTCCAACAGAAGATCCCACTGTCTCTGCAGACACCGCCCTGAGGTCCCTTCCACCCTCCCCCTGAGATGCCTCCCTGTCTCTGTCCCTGTTATGGGCTAGTGAGAGTCTGTTGGTCAGTAGCTGCTGGGTGAGAGGAGTGGAAGGTAGGGTGCTGGCTCGGTTGTTGAGATCCAGGAGGCCCCTCTGGAGGTAGGAGTGCAGGCAAGATGGAGAACCTCTGCTGGGGGGATGCGCTGAGGGCTCCGGCCTCCCCTCCCACTCCAGCTCCAGGACATTCTGGCTATCCTCTGACAGTCCTGGGGGGCTCTCCTCTCCCTCGCCCCCGGAGCGGGGCTCGTCTTTGATTCTGGAGGGGGAGAGGGGGTGTATCCCTTGGTGGGTGCTGCTGGTCTCTGAGCGGCCTGGGGAGGCTGAGGCATGGCATAGTGACGAGGCGGCCGAGGTGACGCTATCATCGTCCTTGTTCTCTCCGTTGTGCTTGGCGCAGGCCTGCTGGTACTTCCTGTATTTGGGGCATTGTGGGAGGTCAGAGGTCAGGCTGCTGGTGAGGGGCATGAGGGTAGAGTGATTGGGTCGCCACCTCGTCGAAGAGGATGACGTCACTCTGGGGGTCTCGGACGACACAGAACCACCACCGTCACCGTCCTCCTCCGTGATGAGGTCATCTGTGTGCGCCGACGGCGGCAGCTCCTTGCGACAAAGGCCATTGTTGTGATCAGTCGTGTCGCTATGCAGCTGGGCCTGTAGAAAGCGGAAGCAGGAGTCTTCTAGGTTGTGAACGCCCAGGAAGTCAGCACAGCGGATCACCTCATGGATGTTCTCTCTGCTCAGAACCAGTTTGGCTGTGTAGGCAAACTGTAGCAGCGGGGCAAACCCCCTGGCTGTGATCTGATGAGAGGAGGAAACACAGTGTTATCTGTTGTGTTGTTACTCGTCCTGGGGATTTTGTGTGGAGAGTGAGAGTTTGGAAAAATCTGCTGCTAACACACACAGTTAAACAAACCCTGAATTGTGTAGACTACACATTCATGTTTTATTTTAACACATTTTGACAAAAAATTGAGATGGGGGGAGAGAGCAAACTAACTGGAGCACATCCCCTCTCCCTCCCACCATCATCCCAATGAGTGCCTATCATCCCTCTCTGAAGGTGAAAGTCACCCATCCTTAAAATATGTCTCTCACTTGTTGTCATCTCCCCCTTCAGCTCACCTACTCCCCCATCCTCTCCCCCTCCTTTTACCCTCCTAGCCCCCCCTATCCTCTCCTCTCCCCATCCTCTCTAGCTCCCCATCCCCCATCCTCTCCCCCTTCATCTCTCTCCTGTTCTCTCTCTTAGTAGCTGATAGCCAGCAGGCCTGGTGTATGTGTGTGTGTGTGCCCGTTTCTGTGTGTGTGTGTTTGTGTGCAGTGCGTGCTTGCCTGTGTGTGTGCGTGTGTGAGCGCAGTGTGTGCATGTCTGTGTGTGTGTGTTTGTGTGCACAGTGAGTGCTTGCCTGTGTGTGTTTGTGCGTGTGTATGTGTGTGTGTGTGTGTGTGTGTGTGAGCGCAGTGTGTGCGTGTCTGTGTGTGTGTGTGTCAGGGGCTGGGGGGGAGGAGGTAGAGTGCCGTTAGAGTGCTGAGTGTTCTGAGGGTCTATTTTCAGCTAGCGTCAGCAGCTGCCTCATGTGCCTGCAGAAGCATGTCTTTATGAACACACAGAATCATGTCTTTATGAACACACAGAATCATGTCTTTATGAACACAGAGAAGCATGTCTTTATGAACACACAGAAGCATGTCTTTATGAACACACAGAAGCATGTCTTTATGAACACACACAAGCATGTCTTTATGAACACACAGAAGCATGTCTTTATGAACACACAGAAGCATGTCTTTACGAACACACAGAAGATTGTCTTTATGAACACACAGAAACCAGACAAGCCTTTTTTAATGTTACTACTGTACCAGCCCTTCTAATGAGGACAGGCAGAGAAAGGGAAAACAGAATGAGAGAGAAAACGGAGAGAGAGAGAGAGGAAGAGATTGCGAGAGATACTACAAAGCAAAAAGGAGGCAAGTGAAAGGATGGATAGACAGAGTGAGAAAGAGAAAATCCACACTACAAAGAGACCGGTAGAAGGAGAGAGGGGATGTCTGTAGAGAAAGAGAAGAGAGAAAATAAGCAATGCTTTCTAGTCATTAGAGGATGGATTTTGACGTGTAAAGTCGTTGATAGTGATTACTGTATGAGGTAGAGTCAAAGAGACATACAGTATTAATCAAATTGACAGATCTAGGACATTACATGCTAATGGAGGCAGTGGAATGTGGGCCGGGGCTGTTCTGCCCACGATTAGTTACAGAGGCAGAAATATAATGTATCACTGATTCTAAAAATTCCCACAGGGTTTTCAGGAATCCTGCCAACACTACATACACAAGCAAAGGAGTGCTAAAGTGTGACAACTGAGCAAGCTACCCGGCCGCCTCCCTCCCTCTTACCCCCTCTTTCTCCCTCTCTCTCTTTTTCTCTCTCAGTCTCTCAATTTCAATTCAATTCAAATTGCTTTCAATTCAAATTGCTTTATTGACATGACATAACACTGTACATATAGCAAAAGAGTACTTTGGAAATTTCATGTAAGTTATTAATTGACAGTATTAACATAATTAAAATAATAATAATAATAAAGATTTTCAACGGGGCAATCATTAACAATAATAATCAAGAGTAAAAAATAACCATAAAATGGACAATAATAATGGCATAGAGATCATGCAGGTTGGTTGGTCTGTCCGACACTGTCACTCATCTTATGGCAGACAGCAATCTAGTGCACTGCCAACCCACAGCTCTCTGATTCCTCCCCCAACAGGATGGGTAGCCTATTCTCATCAGAAGTCTGAAACCTTGAATTAGGGTTTTGTCACGACTTCCACGGTCCCTCTCCTTGTTCGGGCGGCGTTCGTCGGTCGACGTCACCGGCCTTCTAGCCATGTGGCCGCAGAGGGCACACTGCTGGCCGGTGGTGGGGGGGTTCCTCAGGGAGTCGAGGCAGCAGGCAGGGCACTATCGTGTCACCCCAGGTGAGTTGGCACCAGGCTCACCCAGAGCCCCCTGTTGCTCACATGTATGTGTTTATTACATTTCCTGAGTTTTCCCCGCATTCCCAGCATAAGGCGCTTGTAGATTCAGGCGCAGCTGGGAATTTTATTGACCGTTCATTTGCCCTCTATCTCGGGTTCTGCTGTGGTGCAGTGGTTGCACAACCTTTCCTCTATAGGGAGACAGGTTTTCCTGTGTCTACCCTTCTCAATGGCAAGACTTTGCTAACTAAGCCTGTACTTTGTCAAGGCTTTTCTAATGTTTGGTACAGAAACCCAGGTCAAATAGTTTGCCATGGTGTACTGTCCATTTAGGGCCAGATAGCACTGTGTTTTGCTTTGTGCTTGTGTTTCCCAATAGGTAGTGTAGTTTTGTTTGACTGTGTTGTAATTTGGTTGTTATTCTGATTGATTGGGCTTCAGTGTGTAAGAAGAACAGGTTTGTGAACTCAGCCCCAGGACCAGCTGGATGACGGGACAATTTTTTTTGCTCAGCTCTCAATATTGCAGGGCTTGGATGTCACTGTATTTTAGACGTTTCCAAAACTGAATTGCTCTTTTTTTCTGTTTTTATTATGAATGGACATTGACTTAATTCTGTCCTGCATACATTGTTTTTAGTTTTCCTCTAGACATGTAGGAGAACCTCTGTCTGTCTGTCACATGAACACAAAAGAGAGTGAATTTTGAGACTCAATAAAAGTCTAGATTCTCTCTCCTTCTCCCTCTGACTGACACGCCCGTTTTACCACACTAGTACAGGTCTCTGAATGTAATGGAAGGGCTGTTATAATATAGCAGCATAACAGTATAAAAATGGCTACGCCGAGGGGAGCCTAAAGTCTGTCAAGTCAAGTCAGGTAATTAATGCTTTCTCAGGGTGTTACCGTCGACATACATATACATGTGCATCATTGGTCGTTACTCACCTTGTCAGACAGGCTGATGATTGGCTCCTGCTCGGGTTGTGTGTGTCCCAGCAGCACCTGTAGGAAGTATCTGCTGCTGGCTGCCAGGACGGCCCTGTGGGCCCTGATCTCTGTCCCCTCCACCACCACCGTCACATCACACAAGATGTTCAGCCGCCGCTGGTCCTCCAAACTCAGCAGCACGTTGGCACAGTGCACCGTCGACTCATACACATACATGGGCGTCTCCCTAGACCCGGCGTGGGCCCCCTCATCCAGAGACATCCCGCTCACACCCTGCAGAACAAACACACACACACACACACACACACAGAGACAAGACATTGGTTGGATGCACAGTCAATGGGCTCCAAGGATGAAAAGGACCCAATTACTTGGAGGTTGTAGAAATGCCATTTTTTTATATGGAGAAAATAAAACGTTCTCTCTCTCCTCCATACACGTACATACATGTCCATGTGCATGCACTCGCACACAAAATGGACAGGGGACATACCACAGGAATGACAAACCTCAAACATCTTTCTATCACCTCTCCGCCAATAGCTTCAACAGAGAATCCAAGATTCAACACCTCTTCAAGGCAGCCTGACACACATCCTCTGGTACTTCCTAATAGGATACAGATGTAGTCTCTGTACCAGTCTCTCTTGACCCACATTCATAGCTCAGACGCTCATGGAGATTTGTAAGCAGGCTTGTGAGATTACTAGCCTACTGCACAAACAGCATTATCTTGTTGTGTGCTGATACCTAGGAAAGGACAACGATGACATTAGAGATAAGGGCTGTAACGAGCTGTTTGTTTAGAGCACATTGGAAATCATTCAATGTGACAATAAAAGTATTGAAAATAAATATATTAAGTATGTGCAGGAAATCTTAGTCGGTGCAACTCAAAATGGTTCCACATTGACTTAAAGAGGTGCAATGCAAAGCCTTGCACTGTGCTCACCTCAACACTGTCGCACTTAAAGCTCCTGTAGCCTACAGTACAGACAGCTGAGGCTGCAGTCTGCCTGTCTGAGCCCAGGAGTGTGTGTGCACCTGTGGTTGAGTGTGTGTGTGTGTGTGTGTGTGTGTGTGTGTGTGTGTGTGTGTGTGTGTGTGTGTGTGTGTGTGTGTGTGTGTGTGTGTGTGCGTGTGCGTGTGCGTGTGTGTGTGTGGACTCATCAGGCTTGGAGGGCTTTCTTTCTGCTGAGTCATAGTGTTGTAATGTGCAGAGCATGGAGCCAGGGGCCTGCAGTAGAGGAACAGACTCCAGGTGGGAATCATCTCAGAATTATACATCTGCTATTTGCCATCAGGTTTCCTTTATAACTAAAAGAGACCCTAACACAATGCAAATCAAAGGACTATGGGAGAGAAGGCTCACATCATCATAAGAGGAGGAGGATCAGACTGTAGGCCTCTTTGTATCTCAATAAAGAAACGGTGATGCTTGCAAATATTATTCATAAGGCACGTTGGTGTTCCTCTCCTCATAATAGTTTAGTTATTGCAGAAGATACATTTTAGCACTGATGTGTTTTCTCCTGGTCAACATTAAACATCTAGTGTATTTCTCTAGTGCAGTGTTGTTCAGTATGACTACAGTAATACACCTTATTCCCTTCATCAGAATCTTGATTGAAAAGAATCAGAACTTGATTGAACAGATTGACTGCTCTAGTCTCGAGTTTCTCTCTGTGAGCTAAACAGGCCAGCAGCAGAACATAACTAATGTCTCTGTATCAGTTTGAAATGTGGAGGACAAACCACAAATCAGCCACAGGCAAAGAACTTGCAACACACCGATATGTCAACGGAAATTTGCCATCACTGCGACCCAGTGACAATACCTTCACAATACCTTTGTACATTAGACTAACAAACTCCATGCCATACCTTTGTTAATTAGACTAACAAACTCCATGCCATACCTTTGTTAATTAGACTAACAAACTCCATGCCATACCTTTGTTAATTAGACTAACAAACTCCATGACATACCTTTGTAAATTAGACTAACAAACTCCATGCCATACCTTTGTTAATTAGACTAACAAACTCCATGCCATACCTTTGTTAATTAGACTAACAAACTCCATGCCATACCTTTGTAAATTAGACTAACAAACTCCATGCCATACCTTTGTACATTAGACTAACAAACTCCATGCCATACCTTTGTTAATTAGACTAACAAACTCCCATGCCATACCTTTTGTCACGCCCTGACCTTAGATATCTCTGTTTTTCTATATATTTTGGTTAGGTCAGGGTGTGACTAGGGTGGGTACGCTAGTTTTGTATGTCTAGGGTTTTTGTATGTCTAGGGTGTTGTATGTCTAGGGGTTTTGTATGTCTATGTTGGCCTGATATGGTTCCCAATCAGAGACAGCTGTTTATCGTTGTCTCTGATTGGGGATAATATTTAGGTAGCCATTTTCCTCGTTTAATGTTGTAGGATCTTGTCTACATTGAGTTGCCTGAGTGCACACCTGTAGCTTTGCGGTTCGTTTGGTTGTTTGTTGTTTTGTTAGGTGAGTTTCAGTTGATTAAAATTATGTGGAACTCTACTCATGCTGTGCCTTGGTCTCATCTTTACGACGAACGTGACACCTTTGTAAATTAGACTAACAAACTCCATGCCATACCTTTGTTAATTAGACTAACAAACTCCATGCCATAACTTTGTTAATTAGACTAACAAACTCCATGCCATACCTTTGTTAATTAGACTAACAAACTCCATGCCATACCTTTGTAAATTAGACTAACAAACTCCATGCCATACCTTTGTTAATTAGACTAGCTATCATTGTTATTCATGACACTTGCTCTTGGCTGTCAAAGTCCTTAACTCACCACAAACACCGGATACATTTGTTAAAATAGTCTGTTTCTGTAAACAAGCTGTTGCAGATTGTTTCATCATGTTGCCTGCTGTGTGTGGGTGATATATTTCAACATCATGTTTGTCTGCCAGACAGACAGCTTATAGACAGACAGGCAGCTATAATCTCACAAGCTGTAAACTGTATAATCATTACTCCAGGCTTCTGGGAGTCCAACTGTTAATACTTGATGAGAGCCAGGGGACTAGAGTGTATCCTCCTTCTAACCCCTTCCTCCTCACCCCCTCCTTCTTACCCCCTTCTCCTCACCCACTTCTTCTTATAGGGTGTGAACTGAGGATGGGTATTCACAGTATAAATTAGGACTTTGCCTTGGTTTGTCTGTAGGCGACTATACTGCAATAGGATACAGTGTACCAAGACGTTGTATAGGCAAAAGCAGACATAAACTCAGTGATATACACCAGTCGTCATTTTAGAGCACAGTAGGCTGATATAGAGGACGAGAGAATCAGTCTCTCAGATGATGAGAGAGATAATCAACTGATGATACTGACACTATTATATGAGCAACGACTATCAGCCAAGTGAGGAACTGTGTGTGTGTGTGTGGGGGGGGGCGGGGGGGGGGGGGGGGGGGGGGGTGACATTACAAAGGCAATAAACAAACACATTAACAAAGCCCCCCCCACCAATTCCCCTTTGTAGATGACTTATGAATCTGTATTAGTGGCAACAATTAAATATTGAACAGCTCTTCTGGGCCACTCTGTGTCTGCCTGCGGTGCAAATGAACAAGATCAGCACTAGATAGCACAGCTGTGATAAAACCTCAGAAGCTCAACTCAAAGGAAAGCAGCGGTGTAAAGTACTTAAGTAAAAATACTTTAAAGAACTACTTAAGTAGTTTTTTGGGGTATCTGTACTTATTTATATTTTTTGACTACTTTTACTTTTACGTCACTACATTCCTGAATAAAATATTGTACTTTTTACTCCATACATTTTCCTTGACACCCAAAAGTACTCAGTACAATTTGAATGCTTAGCAGGACAGGAAAATAGTCAAATTCACACGCTTATCAACCGAACATCCCTGGTCATTCCTACTGCCTCTGATCTGGTGGACTAACTAAACACACATGCTTTGTTTGTAAATGATGTCTGAGTGTTGGAGTGTGCCCCTGGCTTTCTGTAAATAAAAAAAACAAGAAAATGGTGCCATCTGATTTGCTTAATATAAGGAATTTGAAATGATTTAACTTTTACTCTTGATACTTACTTTTACTTGAGTCATTTTCTATTAAGGTATCTTTACTTTTACTCAAGTATGACAGTTGGGTACTTTTTCCACCACTGAAGGAAAGTCACGTAGACCCACATCAACTCCCATAGTAACAATTCCAAAAGAAATCGATACAAAAAAAGAATAATCACAATATAAAAAAATTATCCAGTCGAGTCACTGAAAATAAATGCTCTATTATACATTTTTCAACCTGGAATTTCCACAGGGAATGCACGGAAACGTAGAGTAATTTAGTGAGCAATATTATAACGATATTATAACATGATAGTTAAAAGTGAGGCTAGCCTATATTCAACCTATCTGCATCCATAAACAGCCACACATCTAAGGCTGCCCCCTGAGTGAGAGGGAGAGAGAAAACACACCCCTCGTGGCCATCGGCAGATCTGATAGAGATTATCAGCAAACAAACGTAAATTATTTATCACAGAGCACAGAGAGCGGGGCCACAGTCTTCCTCTGGGCTGGCAGAGAAATATTAATTAACAAACAGTAATAATTCAGGGCTCCCCACTCGAGGGCCGATAGTGGTGGTACACTATACACCACTGACAACTGTTATGCCCTACTTCCCTCTCTCCTGTCTTCTCTCTGCCCTGAATATGTCTTATTTTCAACTCACCAAAATGTGTGTGTCTGCATGTGTTTGTGTGTGTGTGCGCTCATTGGGGGTGTGTGAGAGAGAGAATAAGAAAAGGAGGGTTTGAGAGTGGCTTTTATATGATACCCAGCTCGACGGCTACATCTGAAATCAATAACACAATGTTTGACTTATTTTCTTCCAAGACATAATCAGTAAACAATAGGGCCATTAGGTTGCATGAGACATTAAAAGAGTGACATTAAAAACGCAAAAGGATCTGGGCAACAGAGTACATTACCAGGGCCCTTGCTCAGAGCTGCTGGGCCGGAAATGCACCAGTCACATCATCTGTGTTTAACAATACCTCTTTGTTCCAGAATCAGGGTTAGGATGTCTCACTTTCAGAAGGTCAGTGTAAACCATGATATATGTCTTCTGAGGTCATTCCTAACACTGTTTGTGCAACTCTCAATCTTCTTTATTGCTATAAGTCACCCTGGCATTGTCAAGTATCTTGCCCTGCAGACAAGATAATGGCATATTTAAGGGTTACTCGAGAGGCAACTGAAGGGCGAGACGACCTGTGCATGGCCAGCCTGTTCAATTTAAGGGACTGATTCATTTAAAATGGACTAAGTAAGAGCATATGTCATGTGAAATGTATACATCATGAAGAATAGAGATCATCCTTTATGAGTAGTTCATGATTTAACTACAGAGTGGAGAGAAAAAGCCAGCGAGAGATAAGGAAAAAGTGTGCTTGTGTGTGTGTGTGTGTGTGAGTGAGTGGGTGAGTGAGTGAGTGAGTGAGTGAGTGAGTGAGTGAGAGTGCACAGTAGTAGTAGTGGTGTAAGTTACAATCTACTCCCATCTAGACGCTGACATGATACAGTGGCTCCCATCCCTGGCCACTCACTATCAATACTCAATTTCACCTTGTTCGCTACTTCAGCATCCACCACAACCATGACTCATGCAATGCATACCTCAGACAACTTTACAGAGAAGTATCATGTCTCTCTCTAGTCCACGGCAAGGTCAGTGACTCCAGTTAAATGTGCCGTAGTAAACCCTCTCCCTCAGAGGGCATGGGCTGGTATTTCTCATGGCTAACAGCAGGAAGGCATCCATGCTAGCCAGCCAATCAGTGGGGAGCGCTGTCACGGTGTAGTAGGCTGTAAAGAACTTTTGCCGTATGGTGATGACTAAACTAAAGTGAACTAAGCGGAGGGTGCAGGAGGAGTGAATCATGACCTACCACAGCTAAGTGTTATGTTGGTCAGAGCCCAGCCAACCCAGGGTGATTCACAACCACAGCCCAGTTTAAAATGGTAACAGACAGCTCAGCAAGCCGACCGGCCATGTGATAGAAACACACACTGCTGCGCTGGCAAGGAATAACCCCAGCAGTCAGTGAGTGTAGAGAACTATTCATTCATGGTCAAACATGGACCGGCTACTGAATGGGTGTGTGTTTGTGTGTGTCTGCATGGCTGCTTCATGACTGACAAAAGCCAAGTCAGTACAAACAGATATTTTTTCTGAATGCATCAGTTTTGCCTCGCAAAATGCAAGAACCTTACAAATTGAAGATTTATACATTGAGAACGATTCCACAAATACAGTCCACACCTACGTATTGGATGAAAGCAAATGGAAAAATAAATCATCTCAGATTCAATGGTGCATAAAACCTCAAAGTTTTCACTCTCGGCCCCCTGGGAAGTGTGTGTGGTCCCTGGCTGGCGCTGGCAGCACACCAGGAGATCTGTGGCTGATCATGTTTCACCCCAGAGCTGGGTGACGACCTCACAACAGCCGGTGTGTGTATATGTACCAGAGAGAGTGAGAGGGAGAGAGGGAGAGAGAGAGAGAGAGAGAGAGAGAGACTTTACTTGCTTTGGCAATGTTAACATATGTTTCCCATGCCAATGAAACCCCTTGAATTGAACTGAATTGAGAGTGAGAGAGAGAGAGAGAGAGAGAGGAGTGAGGAGAGAGTGAGTGGAATGTGACTTCAAAACATGAAAACATCAAATATCTGTAAATTGCAACAACAAAAAATGAAATGCCATCAGGGGTCCACTCATATTTGCCCTGTGGTTAACAAGTTAAAAACAGTACAGGTCAGGAACAACAACGACATGCCTCCACAGTTTATCGCGCCTCCATTAGTATAGCATCCGTTGTCAGATCAAGTGGAAATAGTCTGGGGGAGGAAAGGAGGTTTGGGCTGTGACAGAAAGCACAACCTTAATGTCACTGTGAGGGAGGACCTGGTGTAATATCACAGCAGGGAAAGTCAAGAGGACATTAAGGGCCAAAAACGTGAAGGAAGTGAGAGAAAGTCTGTGAGACAAAACCACAGGGTGACTTTCTGTTAAATACATTCTGGTTTTGGGGTACTTTCAGAGGGAGAAGAAATACAGGGAACTGGGTCTTTAGCAGCTCTGAGCGTCAGGTCAACAGCCACCGTTTCCACTTCCTCTAAAACATACATGGAAAACAGAACATCACTCAAATAATCATCTTGAATCAATATCATAATCCATAGGGACAATTAATTGGGGCGGCAGGTAGCATAGTGGTTAGAGCGTTGAACTAGTAACAGAAAGGTTGCAAGTTCAAATCCCCAAGCTGACAAGGTAAACATCTGTCCTTCTGCCCCTGAACAAGGCGGTTAACCCACTGTTCCTAGGCTGTCATTGAAAATAAGAATTTGTTCTTAACTGACTTGCCTAGTTAAATAAAGGCTAAATGTATCTGGATATTTTATAATTTTACTCATGTGGAAATGATCAGAACTAATATTGATGTATGGGGACAAAATAAATGTAAAAATAGTAATTGTAAAAATAGTTTGAGTGAATACCATGAAGGTGTAAAACCTCTCCAAATCGCTTTCATGTAGGATATTTCATTCACTGGTTAACACTATCATTCTCTGCAGCTGAAAGCGAAAGTACACGTGTGGGTCGTTCCACACCCACAGTGTTTCCATAAAGGGAAATATACCTGTTTAATGTGTTAAAGAAGGATAATGCAGTACACAATGATGTGATCTGTTATAGTTATCAGGATCTGTAAATGTATTCTGTAAGGGCCAAATCCTAACTCAGATATTTGTGGCAAATCATGCATTGACGTCAACAGCACATTTAGGTTACACGTGCGTTTAGGTTACATGTGCGTTTAGGTTACACATGTGTTTAGGTTACACGTGCGTTTAGGTTTACACGTGCGTTTAGGTTACACGTGCATTTAGGTTACACGTGCATTTAGGTTACACGTGCGTTTAGGTTACACGTGCGTTTAGGTTACACGTGCGTTTAGGTTACACATGTGTTTAGGTTACACGTGCGTTTAGGTTACACGTGCGTTTAGGTTTCACGTGCGTTTAGGTTTACACGTGCGTTTAGGTTACACGTGCATTTAGGTTACACGTGCGTTTAGGTTACACGTGCGTTTAGGTTACAAGTGCATTTAGGTTTACATGTGCGTTTAGGTTACACGTGCGTTTAGGTTACACGTGCGTTTAGTTTACACGTGCGTTTAGGTTACACGTGCGTTTAGGTTACACGTGCGTTTAGGTTACACGTGCGTTTAGGTTACACGTGCATTTAGGTTTACACGTGCGTTTAGGTTTACACGTGCGCTTAGGTTTACACGTGCGCTTAGGTTTACACGTGCGCTTAGGTTTCACGTGCGTTTAGGTTTACACGTGCGTTTAGGTTACACGTGCGTTTAGGTTACACGTGCGTTTAGGTTACACGTGCGTTTAGATTTACATGTGCGTTTAGGTTTACATGTGCGTTTAGGTTACACGTGCGTTTAGGTTACACGTGCGTTTAGGTTTACACGTGCGTTTAGGTTACACGTGCGTTTAGGTTACACGTGCGTTTAGGTTACACGTGCGTTTAGGTTACACGTGCGTTTAGGTTACACGTGCGTTTAGGTTTACACGTGCGTTTAGGTTACACGTGCGTTTAGGTTACACGTGCGTTTAGGTTACATGTGCGTTTAGGTTTACACGTGCGTTTAGGTTACACGTGCGTTTAGGTTGCATGTGCATTTAAGTTACATGTGTGTTTAGGTTACATGTGCGTTTAGGTTACACGTGCGTTTAGGTTACAAGTGCATTTAGGTGTACACGTGCGTTTAGGTTACACGTGCGTTTAGGTTACACGTGCGTTTAGGTTACACGTGCGTTTCAGCCCTAAAAAGAGAAGATATAGACTTTTCATCTATGAAATCAGAGCGTAGTCAATTGGTGTATTTCATCCAGGGACTGAGTCACTGTGAACTGGTTACTGGATCCGAGGATATTGCTAAGAAGAGATATTCTTAAGAAGAGACATCTCACCCCCCCCTCTCTGTCTACTCCTCCCTTCTCACATGAAGACAGTGATTATGACAACTACTGACCCTAATAAAAGCTGTAGGCCTTGATGATCAAGTCCCAACCAACAAGGTGAGTGTATACATTACACATGTCCTAACCCAAACAGGGGAGTTTCCATCTGTAGGGACTTACTCTTCAATGGCTATCAGTGCATTTCCTGGCTGAAGTCGTCCATTCTCCTCTTCTTTCAGCTCTGCGTCTGACATCATTTATGGCCTGGGGCTTTTGGTTCTGTCTCCATGTCGTGCACACTAGGGTTTCAGGTAAACTCAGGTGTTCCTCGAATATGATTGGATGTCTCACATCTGTGGATTAACGCGATGGGAGAATTCTAGAGCATCTAGTGCCAACACAAAAGTTATCGGCTAGGAACCCACCCAAAATGAGTTATGGGTGATATTCAAACAAGTAAGAAAGACAGGTTACGGATCACACGGTATCAATGTACTTCCCCAACAATCCTCAACATCCTCCCGACTAACTGTACCTTTTCGATCTCTCTCCTTCTAGCCTAGGGGTGTCAAAACGTATTTTTACCAGCGGGCCGCATTCGGTCTTTACCATGGTCTGGGGGGGGCCATACTTAAAATGCATAATATTTCCTCGCCGGGAGAAATTTGCATGTTTTTACTCAAACCTCCCGCAGATCGGATTGATGTTTGACACCCCTGCTCTAGCATATGCATCAAAATATGGTATTTTCTCTATAATCGCTGTCCCTACCAAAGTCATTAGATTACGCCCAAAGAAGCGCCTCTTAGGGCCTTCACAGCTCCATCAATGTTAATGGAACATGATGAGGAACATTAACACGAGCCCCAAAGACCAACTAACTGCCTTGTGTCATCGCAAAATGATCAGATTATGCACCACACATCGCAATTAACATGACACAGCAGCCATTTCTGCATCATTATCTGTAATATATTCACAGCTGGCCAAAAGATTCCAGGCTATTTCATAGAGAGACATGAATAATGTCAATCTCTAAAGGACCTCTCAAATGTGAGTATATGTCATATATTGGATGTGTATGACAGTGCTGTGGGGGCTTGTGAGACCTCTTACCAAGAAACTAGAAAAGAGACAATGTTTGGCGGCAGGTAACCTAGCGGTTAGAGGTTGGGCCAGTGAACAAAAGGTCGCTGTTCGAATACCTGAGCCGACAACAGTCTGACGATGTGCACTTGAGCAAGGCATTTAACCCTCATTTGCTCCAGGGGCGCCGTACTACGACGTCTGACCCTGTAAAATAACCCATTTCACTGCACCTATCCAGTGCATGAGACAATTTGTTTTTAAATTGTGAGCATTCCAAGTAAAAGGTTAAAAAAAATACTTGTAGGAGGATGTTGTAGGAGGATATAGCATGTTGTAGGAGGATATAGCATGTTGTAGGAGGATATAGCATGTTGTAGGAGGATATAGCATGTTGTAGGAGGATATAGCATGTTGTAGGAGGATATAGCATGTTGTAGGAGGATATAGCATGTTGTAGGAGGATATAGCATGTTGTATGAGGATATAGCATGTTGTAGGAGGATATAGCATGTTGTAGGAGGATATAGCATGTTGTAGGAGGATATAGCATGTTGTAGGAGGATATAGCATGTTGTAGGAGGATATAGCATGTTGTATGACGATATAGCATGTTGTAGGAGGATATAGCATGTTGTAGGAGGATATAGCATGTTGTAGGAGGATATAGCATGTTGTATGAGGATATAGCATGTTGTAGGAGGATATAGCATGTTGTAGGAGGATATAGCATGTTGTAGGAGGATATAGCATTTTTAACCTAAGCTTGTTTTCATATTGGAGGGTGAAAGCATGGTGGTGTATGACTGCATGCGAGTATGACCAAGTGGTTGTTAATTTACCTCCTACTGTACTATATAATCTGTCCCAGGGCTGTCGAGGCTCACAAACACTAATCCCCTCACATCAAAGACCAAACCATGTCTTGTTACAGTCACAAACATGAAAATGAATGTGGGAGCATAATAATGTGAGAAGACAGGTGTAACCTCCACCACATAGGGCACAGTCTCACATCCTTCAGTATTGGCACATTATTCTCCACGGTTATATCAAACATTGCTATGTTCCGTAGTCTTATTTCAAACCGAGGGGAGAGAGAGAGGGAGAGCGAGAGCGAGAGAGACCGAGAGAGAGAGAGAGACAGAGAGAGAGATCTTTCATCACTCCACCTCCGCTCGGCACGAACCAGGGGGGAGGATTTCACCACTGTGACTGCAACTAGGAGAAACAGTGAAAAGAGTGACATCACATCATGGATTCAGAAAAACTAGCTGAATGAAAAATCTAAATCATTTAGCAAAGTATTTTTAAGTTTAGTTTAGTTTATTAGGATCCTCTTTAGTTACTGCACATGCAGAATCTACTCTTCCTGGGTCCACATAAAACATACAAATACATGACAAAGTACAGAAGAGTTATAGACAAGAACATCATAAGATATTACATTACATTACATTCAATAAAATTAAAATTAAAGTTATATTAGAAAGACACCAAGAGACAATTAAAATACTATTTACACACTATTCATATAATCATTTTCAGATTCTTATATATAGTCATGTTAAATTAGGCACTGTGAGAAAATGTGTTTTTCTATCTGTTTTTTAAAGCTAAACTTGCTTTTTGCCTGAGTAACCTCTGGTGGCAGAGCATTCCATGATGGCATAGCTCTATACATAACTGCACAACGCATGAAATCTGTTTTTGGTTTGGGTACAGTGAAGAAACCCATAGTGGCGTGTCTGCTGGAGTATGTATGTCTGTTTGAAGTGTATGCAAATAGATTATACAAGAGGTTAGGCATTTTCAACACACAAATGTTTTTTAAAAAGACTAGAAGGGAAGAATTCAATTTCTTCTCAACCCTTAACCATGCATGTTGTTGATGTTAGTTCTGTGTGTGTAGTTAAGGGCAAGACGTGCTGCTTTGTTTTGAGCCAGCTGCAACTTTGCTAGGTCTTTCTTTGCTGCACCTGACCATATTACCGAACAGTAATCAAGATGGGACAAGATCAGAACCATCTTTTTTGTAACAGACATTATAAGGGCACAAGGCGAGACCCAGATGCAGACACGGGAGGCAGATGGTTTGAGTCTTTGATATTTATTAATCAATCCAAAAGGGGTAGGCAAGAGAATGGTCGTGGACAGGCAAAAGGTCAAAACCAGTTCAGAGTCCAGGAGGTACAGAGTGGCAGGCAGGCTCGAGGTCAGGGCAGGCAGAATGGTCAGGCAGGCGGGTACGGAGCCCAGAAACAGGCAAGGGTCAAAACCGGGAGGACTAGCAAAAAGAGAATAGAAGCAGGAGTACGGCAAAACACCCTGGTTGACTTGAATAACATACAAGACGAACTGGCACAGAGAGACAGGAAACACAGGGATAAATACACCAGCGAAAATAAGCGACACCTGGAGGGGGTGGAGACAATCACAAGGACAGGTGAACAGATCAGGGTGTGACAGACATACCTCTGCCCATCTTCACAACTTTGTCAGTATGACTTGACCATGATAACTGACCACCCAATGGTAATCCTAGGAGTTCAGCTTCTTCCAACTTGTTCAATGGTCACACACTTTATGCACAACTCCAGTTGAGGTTTAGGTCTAAGAGAATGCTTTGAACCAGATACAATGCTTTTGGTTTTAGATGTATTTAAGGCCAATGTATT
This sequence comes from Salvelinus fontinalis, assembly GCF_029448725.1. Classification (NCBI taxonomy): domain Eukaryota; kingdom Metazoa; phylum Chordata; class Actinopteri; order Salmoniformes; family Salmonidae; genus Salvelinus; species Salvelinus fontinalis. Next base: position 17,721,293 of record NC_074679.1, on the reverse strand, counting down.
GTTAATTACCCATTCTGACACTGACTAACTACTTGGTAAGATTCTCATTGAACTCCCTGGCTTCAGGTGCTGATGTGCAATCATCAGCATACATATTCCTTTTAGCTTCTTGTATGACAAGTGGCAAATAATTTGTAAGAATAGAGAAGAGTAACGGCCCAAGACAACTGCCCTGAGGGATACCACACTGTACATATCTGATGTTAGAGAAGCTTCCATTGAAGAACACTCTCTGGGTTCTATTTGATAAGTTACTCTCCAACCATGTGATGTCAGGTGATATAAAGCCATAGCAAGTGAGTTTTTACAATAACAAATTATAATCAATAACATAAAAAGCTGCAATGAAATCTAACAATACATCTTAAACTATCATCTTTTTATCCATTTAATTTTTGCCAATCATCAGTCATCTGAGTCAGTGCAGTACAACTTGAGTGCTGTTCCATATATGCATGCTGAAGATCAGTGGTTAATTTGTTCTTTGAAAAATAGCATTATATTTGTTCAAACACAATTTTCTCCATCAGTTTACTAAGAACAGGCAGCAAACTGATTGGTCGGTTGTTAGAGCCAGCAAAGGGTGCTTTACTATTTTTAGGCAGTGGAATTACTTTAGCTTCCTTCCACATCTCTTGACACACACTCCTTTTCGCTTTCGTTAAAAACATGGCAAATAGGGGTGGCAATACAGTCTGCTACCATTCTCAATAGTTTCCCATATAGGTTGACTATACCTGGTGTATTATCATTACTGATGGATAAAAATGTTTTTTTCCATCTCTTCCACACAAACTTGACCAAATTCAAAACAGCAATTCTTCTCTTTCATTATTAGATCTTCAATACACAAATATGATGGTTCACTCTTCAATGTTGTCATTTCACTTCTCAGTTTGTCCACTTTACCAGTGAAATAGTCATTGAAATGATTGGCTATATCAAAAGGTTTTGTTATAAATGACCCATCAACTTCAATGAACGATGAAGAGGAATTGGGTTTTCTGACCAAAATATCATTTGAGGTGCTAAAAAGTATTTTTTTCCCATCGTTTTTTTATATGATTTCTTATTTATGTAATATAATTTCTTATTAAAAAAATATTTATTCACAACATTTCTCAATTGACAGTATGTCAACCAATCAGCCTGACTTGTTTGCAACCTCTTGTATAATTTCTTTCAACTATACAATTGAGCAATTCATCATCGATCCAGGGGGCTTTAACAGTTCTCTGCATGTTTGTCAACAATTGGCAAAAATAATTTTACAAATACTCCAAGTGCTGCATCTGGATTCTCCTCATAAACATCAGACCAACATACAGTACCAGTCAAAAGTTTGGACACACTTGCTCATTCAGGGGTTTTTCTTTATTTTTCACATTGTAGAATAATAGTGAAGACATCAAAACTATGAAACAACACACATGGAATCATGTAGTAATCAAAAAAGTGTAAAACAAATCAAAATATTTTTTGTTTGAGATTCTTCAAAGTAGCCACCCTTTGCCTTGATGACAGCTTTGCACAAACGTTTGACAGGTACTGTACATTTTTTTACATCTTCAACAAAATAGTCCTGAAAAAACATTTTGAATGATGTCTTATGAATAACTTTAGACCATGTCTTTGGTACTTTGGCTTTCCTTGTTATTGCCACACTTGTTATGGTCACTACAGCCAATGGGAACTGATATTGCTTTGGAGCAAAGCTCTGCAGCATTAGTGACGATATGATCTATACAAGTGGATGTCACAGATCCAACACTATTGGTATGCACTCTAGTTGGTTGTGTGATAACCTGGGTCCTGTTAACGGCATTAGTTACAGTAAGAAATGATAGTGCAATTTTGTATTGTATTGCATTGTATTAACATGAGGTTATTAATCGATAACTTATCAACAGTTACCACAACTCCTGCAAAACAAAATATTTTTAGAATAAGAACCTGTGAAGAGAAGTGGAGCAGGACAACCATGTTCTTTCCACATTCAAATAAAAGAGGTGGAAACGCTGACTAAGTGATCAAACATAACAAAGATGACCTGTGTGTCACGATCGTCTTGATGAGGAAGAGTGGACCAAGGCGCAGCGTGATATGAATACATCCTCTTTAATAAATGAAGATGAAAACGAACACTAATACACACTAAACAAAAACAACAAACGACCGTGAAGCTACAAACAAAAGTGCATACACAAGCTACAAACGTTAGACATAGACAATTACCCACAACAGCCTAATGCCTATGGCTGCCTTAAATATGGCTCCCAATCAGAGACAATGAAAGACAGATGTCTCTGATTGAGAACCACTCAGGCAACCATAGACATACCTAGACACCTACACTGAACACAACCCCATAATCTCTACAAAACCCCCTATACAATACAACCACCCAAGACGAGACAAATACACACAAACATCCACCCTGTCACACCCTGACCTAACTAAAATAATACAGAAAACAAAGATAACCCCGTGTGGCTCAGTTGGTAGAGCATGGTGCTTGCAACGCCAGGGTTGGGGGTTCGTTTCCCACGGGGGGCCAGTACAAAAAAAAAAAGTATGAATGTATGTACTTGTAAGTCGCTCTGGATAAGAGCGTCTGCTAAATGACTTAAATGTAAATAACTAAGGCCAGGGCGTGACACTGTGTTTGTTTACTTGATTGGACTGGTTTTCCTTCTCAATTATTTTTTATTTTTTACCTTTATTTAACTAGGCAAGTCAGTTAAGAACAAATTCTTATTTTTAATGGCGGCCAGTGGGTTATAACTGCCTTGTTCAGGGGCAGAACGACAGATTTTTACCTTGTCAGCTCAGGGATTCAGATCTTGCAACCTTTCGGTTACTAGTCCAACACTCTAACCACGAGGCTACCTGCCACCCCTCAATGACCCCTCGGTGTTCGTAGAGCACATGACTCTAAGTCACAGAGTCTGACTGGTCGGCTGGCTCACAGGAGGAACCTCACAGCCCTACTCAGGTTGGTTAATGACTGACAGCATGTACCACGTAGCCACAGTTAAAGTGCATTCCAAGGACCCAGCTCATTCTCTCAAGCTCTGCCTGTGTTCCTTCCCGTGGTTCTGTAGGGTTTCCATGCCTGCCTGCCTAACTCCTCTCTCTGCATGAAGCTTCTCAAGGTTTCATCTCTCACTCTCTTCGTTCACACACTCGCAAAGAGCTTGATGAGTTCTACAGGCCTTTTTCCTAGAGACATGTTCTCTGGCTTCATGCTGGCTCTTCGACTGCAAGGCCTTTGTCGCTGTTTTAACCAGTGGTGCCGAGACTCATTCTCATATCAAATACGGCCTATCTGTAACTGGAGGTCCCATAGAGAAGGATAGAGGATGGGGATAAACAACATGGGATTTGGCTTATCTGGAGGCCCACCCATGAAATGCATGGATTAATGCACCCCCCAAAACAACAATGACCCAGGGTATGATCATCTTACCATCTGATCCCCGGCTATACTAATCATGCCCTGCCATGCCAGATGGGTTGCCAGATCTATGGAAAGGTTATTCAACCCCAACCCAGTAGCCATGAGCTGTGCGAATACTGGGCCAGAATGCCCAGACTTGGGACATAATCGGTAAGCCTGGTGCAGTCAATGGCAGAAAGTAGCTACAATGGGGTGGAAGCCTGGTGTAAATCAGTGATGCGGTGCACAATTGGCCCAGCGTTGTCCGGGTTTGGCCAGGGTAGGCCGTCATTGTAAATAAGAATTTGTTCTTAATGAACTGACTTGCCTCGTTAAATAAAGGAGCTCCAATAGGGATGGCAGGGAAATCGCAGATTCTCAATTTCGATAAATCACAGACTGTCGGCCACAGTTTACCATAGCCTGAAATGTGAAATGTGCTTTTCTTTCAAAAACAAGGACATTTCTAAGTGACCCCAAACTTTTGAACGGTAGTGTATAATTCAAGAGGATTGAAACAGAGGAGTTGTAATGCCTTTATCGACTTGATTGGTCAAAAAACAGAGACGAACATTAGACTTGATGCAGCACCCATTCTACGGGCAAGGGGGGAGGGTTCTGATGTGCCAAGAAGCCCAAATATTCAACCACAATGTCAAAACAACTGTCATGCTGTGAACATGATTCGTCAATAGTTGATGACTCAACCAAAAACAACGCCTATTGAATATGATGTACTTGCAGCACAGATACGAGTGCATGGAACAGCATGCATCAGGACTTGGGAGGTGCTTTAATGTCAGGAACACATACTTTAGACACATTTCTTTTGTGCAAGTGACACATTTTCCTTGTTGCAAGGTGCAAACAGATGTATTCATCAAATATTGAATGAGCAACAGTAGAAAAGGCCAACACGTTTTATCAATGTGTGTACTTTTATAAATCTTGCATTAAAATGCATAAATGTGTATGTCATATAGGAATTTGAAGGAATATAGGTTTAGATGTAGGTTTGCGGAGCCTTATTTAGGGTAGCCATAGGCTCTCATTGGGTGTGGGTAATTGTCTATGTAAGAACGTTTGTAGCCTGTTTGTATGTGCACAACGTTTGCAGCTTCACGGTCGTTTTCTTGTTTTGTATAGTTTTTGTTATAGTGTTTCGTGTCGTGTTCATCTTCGTCTTTTAAATAAAAAAAGAGAAGATGTATTCATATCCAGCTGCGCCTTGGTCCTCATTCTCTCCAGTACACGATCGTGACAGAATTACCCACCATCAATGAGAGCCTATGGCTACCCTAAATAAGGCTCCCAATCAGAGACAACCGAAATCAGCTGTCTCTAATTGGGAACTCATTCAGGTAACCATAGACTCTTCCAGATCACTCACCAACATAAACAACTCTAGACATCTACACTAAACAC